>NW_027658600.1:22500-31308 GCF_041902795.1 Electrophorus electricus | reverse complement strand
ACGCTATGATTTTTTAAAACCGCCGGGGCGGCAAACACAGGGCCGGTCGGTAGTAGTATGATTGTAACACACAAAGTGATTGAGTGTGCCCAGGCCCAGAGCTACTTGCTGGGCATGAATGTGTTTGAACTCTTGGGCCTGAAGTCTGGTAGTAGTAGTATGATTTAAAGGTACAAAGTGAATGAAGTGTGCCCAGGCCCAGAGCTGCCTACAGGTATGAGATCACTGTGTTTGACCTCTTGGCTCTGGAAGTCTATTTCTAGGCTTATATAAAGGGTCAAACTTTAGTGTGCTCCAGCCCCAGAGCTACTTTGCTGGGCATGACTGTGCTTGACCTCTGGGGCCTGGAAGTCTGGTAGTAGTATGATCAAAGGCACAAAGTGATTGAAGTGTGCCCAGGCCCAGAGCTACTTTGCTGGGCAGCGATTCTGTGACCTCTGTCTGGAATGCAAAGTGGTACTTTGAAGGATTAAAGAGTGAAACGGTCTGAAGTGTGCGCAGTAGGTGTAAAGCAACCTGCTAGGCATGAAGGTGTGACCTCCCAGGGCCTGGAAGTCTGGTGGTAGTAGGTATGGATTTAAAGGCACAAAGTGATTGAAGTGTGCCCAGGCCCAGAGCTACTAAGGGCATGACTGTGTTTGACCTCTTGGGCCTGGAAGTCTGGTGGTAGTAGTAGTATGATTTAAAAGGCACAAAGTGATTGAAGTGTGCCCAGGCCCAGAGCTACTTTGCTGGGTATGACTGTGTTTGACCTCTTGGCTCTGGGTCTATTTCCTAGGCTTATATAAAGGGTCAAATCCTTGAGTAGCCCAGGCCTTAGAGCTACTTTGCTGGGCATGACTGTGTTTAACCCTCTAAACAGTCTGGTAGTAGTAGTATGATTTAAAAGGCACAAAGTGATTAGCAGTCTAGGCCTGCTGTTTTGCTGGGCATGAATGTGTTTGAACTCTTGGGCCTGGAAGTCTGTTTCTAGTTTTATTTAAAGGGTCAAACTTCTTGAAGTGTGCCCAGGCCCAGAGCTACTTTGCTGGGCATGACTGTGTTTGACCTCTTGGGCCTGGAAGTCTGGTAGTAGTAGTAGTAGTAGTAGTAGTAGTAGTAGTAGTAGTAGTAGTATGATTTAGCAAAAGTGAATGAAGTGTGCTCCAGGCCTACAGCTACTTTGCTGGGCATGACTGTGTTTGAGCTTCTGGGCCTGAAAGTCTATTTCTCAGGCTTACTAAAGGGTCAAACTTGAAGTGTGCCCAGGCCCAGAGCTACTTTGCTGGGCATGACTGTGTTTGACCTCTGGGGCCTGGAAGTCTGGTAGTAGTAGTATGATTTAAAGACACAAAGTGATTGAAGCGTGCCCAGGCCCAGAGCTACTTTGCTGGGCATGAATGTGTTTGAACCCTTGGGCCTGGAAGTCTGGTAGTAGTAGTATGGATTTAAAGGTACAAAGTGAATGAAGTGTGCCCAGGCCCAGAGCTACTTTGCTGTGCATGACTGTGTTTGGACTCTGGCTCAAGTCTATTTCTAGGCTTATATAGTCAAACTTCTTAGTGTGCCCAGGCCCAGAGCTACTTTGCTGGGCATGACTGTGTTTGACCTCTGTGCCTGGAAGTCTGGTAGTAGTAGTATGATTTAAAGGCACAAAGTGACTGAAGTGTGCCCGGCCCAGAGCTACTTGCTGGGCATGATTCTGTGACCTCTTGGGTCTGGAAATGTGGTACTTTGAAGGATTAAAAGAGTGAAACGGTCTGAAGTGTGCGCAGGGTGTAAAGCAACCTTGCTAGGGCATGTAAAGGTGTGACCTCCAGGGCCTGGAAGTCTTGGTGGTAGTAGTATGATTTAAAGGCACAAAGTGCGATTGAAGTGTGCCTGTGGCCCAGAGCTACTTTGCTGGGCATGACTGTGTTTGACCTCTTGGGCCTGGAAGTCTGGTGGTAGTAGTAGTAGTATGGATTTAGCACAAAGTGATTGAAGTGTGCCCAGGCCCAGAGTTACTTTGCTGGGTATGAATGTGTTTGAACTCTTGGGCCTGAAGTCTTTATTTCTAGGCTTATATAAAGTGTCAACATCTTGAAGTGTGCCCAGCTCCAGAGCTACTTTGCTGCATGACTGTGGTTGACCTCTTGGCCCTGGAAGTCTTGCGGTAGTAGTAGTATGGATTTAAAGGCACAAAGTGAATGAAGTGTGCCCAGGCCCAGAGCTACTTTGCTGGGTATGAATGTGTTTGAACTCTTTGGGCCTGGAAGTCTGGTAGTAGTAGTAGTAGTAGTAGTAGTAGTAGTAGTATGATTTAAAGGCACAAAGTGCTTGAAGTGTGCCCAGGCCCAGGAGCTACTTTGCTGTGCATGACTGTGTTTGACCTCTTGGCCTTGGAAGTCTATTTCTAGGCTTATATAAAGGGTCAAACTTCTGAAGTGTGCCCAGGCCCAGAGCTACTTTGCTGTATGACTGTGTGACCTCTTGGCCCTGGAATTCTGGTGGTAGTAGTAGTATGATTTAAAGGCACAAAGTGAATGAGGTGCTCCAGGCCCAGAGCTACTTTGCTGGGCATGACTGTGTTTGACCTCTGGCCTAAATTGGTAGTAGTAGTATGATTTAAAGGCACAAAGTGATTGAAGTGTGCCCAGGCCCAGAGCTACTTTGCTGGGCATGAATGTGTTTGAACTCGGGCCTGGAAGTCTATTTCTAGGCTTATATAAAGGGACAAACTTCTTGAAGTGTGCCCAGGCCCAGAGCTACTTTGCTGTGTATGACTGTGTGACCTCTGGCCTGGAATTCTGGTGGTAGTAGTAGTAGTAGTAGTATGATTTAAAGGTGTCAGTGAATGAAGTGTGCCCAGGCCCAGAGCCAGGCCTGGGCAGCAGGGCGCTCCTGGCCATGCCCAGCGAGTTTCGTGCGAATCGGACCTGGTCCGGAAGAGACGAAGGGAAAACTCATTACCGTCAGGGTGGCACATCCAGGCTCTCGACCCTCCCAAAGCTGTCCGACCAGGGTGCACCCTGCCGGGCATGGTTGGGGCCGCCAGCCCTTCCTGAGGTCTGGTTGGCATGGGGTTTTGATTTATCGGTTTCATATCTCTGGGCTCCCTGGGAGCAGTCGTGGTTGAGGGCCCTTTGGAAAGAGCCGGGCTGTGCTGCTTAACGCTGTCCAAGCGGCAGGCGGCGCGACTCCACCGTTTTTACGCTATGATTTTTTAAAACCGCCGGGGCGGCAAACACAGGGCCGGCCGGGTTTGAAGACGAATATCTCTTCGGCCCTTGGGAGGAGAGAAGCAGCAAGGGTCACTCCTTGAACGCGCCGCGGCCAGGAACGTCTGGCGTAAAGTTTCGCGGGGAATCGGACTGTCTTAGGCTGAGAAGCGAGCGCCCGCCCTCGGGCGGCCGGGGCCCTTTCATTCCCCGTCTGGGCTAAAACACGAGGTCGGACCCGATGGACCTGGAGATTGGAGAGTACTCAGGGAGACCCTGGAAGCAGGCGACCCGACCCACGTCTTCGCTGTCTCCTCGCCTCGGGAGTAGAAGCTGGGACGGTGGCGTGGGCAGCAGGGGGGGCGCTTCCTGGCCATGCCCCACGAAGTTTCGGCGAATCGGACCTGGTCCGGAAGAGATACGAAGGGAAACCTGTACTACCTCGTCAAGTAGGCACATCCAGGCTCGACCCTCCCAAAGTCCAGGGTGCACCGGCCGGCATGTTAGCCGCCAGCCCCCTTCCTGAGGTCTTGGCTGGCACGGGGTTTTGATTTTCGCTCACATCTCTGGGCTCCTTGGGAGCAGAAAGCCTGCTGAGGGCCCTTGAAAGAGCCGGGCTGCTGTTTAACGCTGTCCAAGCGGCAGGCGAAGCGCACCCACCGTTTTACGCTATGATTTTTTAAACTGGCGGCAAACACAGGGCCGACTGGTTTGAAGAGACGAATATCTCTTCGGCCCTTGGGAGAGAGAAGCAGCGCGGGTCACCTTTGAACGCGCTCGCTGCCAGGAACGTTCAAGGAAAGCTCGTGGGAATCGGACGTTCCTCAGGCTGAGAAGCGGAGCGCCTCGGGCGGTCGGGGCCCCTTTCTCATTCCCCCGTCTGGGCTGTAACACAGGCCTGGACCCGATGGACCTGAGACTGGAGAGTACCTGCGGGAGACCCTGGAAGCAGGCGACTCCGACCCACGCTTTCGCTGTCTCCTCGGCCCTCGGGAGTAGAAGCGCGGGGACGGTGGCGGGGTAGCAGGGGGCGCTCCTGGCCATGCCCAGCGAGCTCGGTATGACCGGACTTGGTCCGGAAGAGACACGAAGGGAAAACTCATTACTCGTCGGGGTGGCACATCCAGGCCCCCTCACCTCCCAAAGCGTCCGACCAGGGTGCCCTGCCGGGCATGGTTAGCCGCCAGCCCCTCTGGAGAACGAGGCTGGCACGGGGTTTTGATTTATCGGTTTCTGATATCTCTGGGCTCCTTGGGAGCAGAAAGTCGGCTGAGGGCCCTTGGAAAGAGCCGGCTGCTGCTTAACGTTGTCCAAGCGGCAGGCGAAGCGCACCCACCGTTTTTACGCTATGATTTTTTTAAAACGCCTGGGCGGCAAACACAGGGCCGGTCGGGTTTGGAAGACGAATATCTCTTCACCCTTGGAGTGAGAGAAGCAGCTGGTCACCTTTGAACGCGCTCGCTGCCAGGAACGCCTGGCGAAAGTTTCGTGTGGGAATCGGACGTTCCGGAAGCGAGAAGGGCGCCGCCTTCGGGCGGTCGGGGCCCTTTCAGCCCCCGTCTGGGCTAAAATATGAGGCCGGACCCGAGCGTGACCGGGAGACTGAGAGTACCAGGGAGACCCTGGAAGCAGGCGATCTGGACTCCACGCTTCGCTGTCTCCTCGTCCGGGTAGAAGCTGGGACGGCAGGGCGGGCAGCAGGGGGCGCTCCTGGCCATGCCCAGCGAGCTCGGTAAGGACCTGGACCAACTGGTCCGGAAGAGACACGAAGGGAAAACCTTGTTACCTGCTGGGTGGCACATCCAGGCTCTCGACTCCCTCCTAAAGGTCCAACAGGGAAAAACTGCCTGGCCAAGAGAACAGCCAGGTGAACCTCGGAGGTTCCGAACTCCAGACCCCTGGACCCGACGGCTCAGTCCGCCCAGGTGCACTACAGAGGTCCGGGGCTGTCCCTGAGTGCATTAAAACGGAAATCAGAATTACTCCCCGGGTGGCACTTCCAGGCTCTCACCCTCCCAAAGTGTCCGACCAGGTGCACCCTGCTGGGCATGTTAGCCGCCAGCCCCTTCCTGGAGGTCTGGTTGGCACGGGGTTTTGCAAATAGGGTCCTGGCCGGTATATGGAGAGCAAAGAGAATCAATGGGGTCCAAGCACTGAAATTCATCCAGTGGCGTCCTCTGAAGCTCGGCGGGGAGTCCCCGAGGGGTGTTCGGCCGCAAGGGGAGCTCTCCTCTATCACATGATCAAACGCTCTGTCCCCACCGAGTGAGTGGTGTGCCTGATGGCCCCCCCCCATCCCCCCGAGGGGGTGCTTATCCTGCTGTAGGGGAGCCTCTCGGGTTAAGTGAACCATCATGCCGATTCCCCTATGGAAGTAAGTACATCCAGGCACACAGTCTGCTTTGCTCTCCCGGACCCGCGAAAAGGTCTGTTGGGCTGAGTGTACGCTCCCAGGCAACTGGATCCAATGGCTCAGTCCGGCCGCAGCGTTCGGATGATGGGTCGGCACAGCCATGCCACCAGGGTGGGCGTGTTTGTAAATGTACCAGTGGATTCTCGTCGGCCTGCCAGCACCATAGACTGACCCACCAGGCTCCTGTCCGATCAGGGGTTGACCCGACGCACGGTCTGTGGTTTGGCCCCTGTCCCAGATGAAATCGGGCACGGCCTTCTGGCCAGGTACCATCGGGTTACTGAGAGCGGCTTCGGGTCTCCAGGTGAGACCAATGGTGAAGCAGCACTTTCGGCAATGGAGAGCGTATTGCGCCGCTAGAGGTGAAATTCTTGGACCGGCGCAAGACGGACGAAAGCGAAAGCATTTGCCAAGAATGTTTTCATTAATCAAGAACGAAAGTCGGAGGTTCGAAGACGATCAGATACCGTCGTAGTTCCGACCGTAAACTATGCCGACCCGCGATCCGGCGGCGTTATTCCCATGACCCGCCGGGCAGCGTGAGGGAAACCACGAGTCTGTGGGTTCCGGGGGGAGTATGGTTGCAAAGCTGAAACTTAAAGGAATTGACGGAAGGGCACCACCAGGAGTGGAGCCTGCGGCTTAATTTGACTCAACACGGGAAACCTCACCCGGCCCGGACACGGAAAGGATTGACAGATTGATAGCTCTTTCTCGATTCTGTGGGTGGTGGTGCATGGCCGTTCTTAGTTGGTGGAGCGATTTGTCTGGTTAATTCCGATAACGAACGAGACTCCGGCATGCTAAATAGTTACGCGGCCCTCCGCGGTCGGCGTCAAACTTCTTAGAGGGACAAGTGGCGTTCAGCCACGCGAGATGGAGCAATAACAGGTCTGTGATGCCCTTAGATGTCCGGGGCTGCACGCGCGCCACAATGGTTGGATCAGCGTGTGCCTACCCTACACCGAGAGGTGCGGGTAATCCGCTGAACCCCATTCGTGATGGGGACTGGGGATTGCAATTATTCCCCATGAACGAGGAATTCCCAGTAAGCGCGGGTCATAAGCTCGCGTTGATTAAGTCCCTGCCCTTTGTACACACCGCCCGTCGCTACTACCGATCGGATGGTTTAGTGAGGTCCTCGGATCGGCCCCGCCGGGGCTCCTCGCGGGCCTTGGCGGAGCGCCGAGAAGTCGATCAAACTTGACTATCTAGAGGAAGTAAAAGTCGTAACAAGGTTTTCGTAGGTGAACCTGCGAAAGGATCATTAACGGGTAACGCTGTCCGGCGTGCCTCCTCTCCCGACCCCCTCGACTTCGCCGTCCCCCCGCGTCGGGGCCCAGGGTCGAAAGGGTCTTCGGGGTTGCTGTTACACGTGGTCGCTTGCAGGTCAGGCTGGACAGAAGGCATAAAGGAGGAGCCTAGTCCCTCCCACCCCTTCCTCGTCCTCCGCCTCTTCCTCCGCGTCGTCCTTCAGCACCCCCCCCCCCGCAGGCCCCGGTATTCTCTGGGTTCCAGCGCGAGAGACGCGTCGTTCAAAAAACTCGGCGTCCCCGCTCGTCGGGCGAAGGCCGGTTTCCCCTCACCTTGCCGGCAGGAGAAGCGCCTGCGAGTCGAGCGGGTCGTACGGGTCTGTCCCGCGCCCTCCCTCTCGCTCGCACGGCCGCTGCCTCCGTCCACCGCGAGGGGTTTTCCTATTTTGTTGTCCTTGTCATTCATCCCCGTCCCCTTGCTCGCTGACGAGCGGACTTTCCGGGGGGGGTTGCGAGCGCTGCTCCTCGTGGGGCAGGCCATGGCCCTTCCTGTGTTCGTCCGCCCACCGGCGTCCTGGGGCGTGGTGGTGGTGGGTGGCGCAGCCGGTTCCCCTGCTTCTCTCTCTCAGAAAGGAGTCTCAGGGGGACCCCCGGCAGGTACCTAGGGCTTGGCCCACGCTACGTGAGTTCCACCCCTTTCGAGGGGTCGGACGGGGCGGGCGCGGAGGGCCGCGGTTCAAAGACTGACTCGTCTGCCACGTGGGGCGTGTGGGCAAAGCGCAACCCCGCGCCCGTTTCAACACTCGCAGACGGGGGCGCCTGACCGGTTGGTGAAACCTTTTAAACCTGTCTTTGTAGTCGTGGTGAAAGACCTAAACTGAGCCTGAAATAAAAGAGTACAACTCTTAGCGGTGGATCACTTGGCTCGTGCGTCGATGAAGAACGCAGCCAGCTGCGAGAACTAATGTGAATTGCAGGACACATTGATCATCGACATTTCGAACGCACATTGCGGCCCCGGGTCCATCCCGGGGCTACGCCTGTCTGAGGGTCGCTATTCCTATCTGTCGGACCTGCCTTCTCAGGCGGGACCGCGGTTGGAGGTTCGTAGGTGGGGGGGTGCCCCCTGGCCTCCGTCTTCCTAAAAGCAGACGGTTCCCGGTCGCTGTCTCGGTGAGATCCGGTCGGTGGGTTCGCTGCGGTTGAGTGCCCGTTCTCCGTGCACAAGCTTCTCCTCCCCCGCTTCGGTTCGTTTCGGTTCGTTTCGGCTCCGCTCCTGGCCTGGCCAGGAACGTGGTCCCCTGCGCCCGAGAAAGAAGCGAGCGTGGCTGCCGGTGGGTTCTCTCCGCTTTGGCTGCCCACGTTTTCGCTTCTTTTCTCACCCCCTGCGCAGGCGGATCACGGAAAGGTGTCTGTTCTGTTCCGTTACGTGCGCGAGCGGAGGGAGGTTGTTGTTACATGCGTTCCCCCCCCCCCCCCCCCGGTGGGGGGGTGGGGGGGGTCGGGGTTCGGGTGGCTCTGCCTCTGGCGTTTTCCTTACGGGCCGACCTGTCCGTGGCACGTCCGTGACGTCCCGACCTGTGTCCTCGTTAGCCCGGGTGAAAAGGGACTCGTCCCCTAACCCGGCGGTGTTCACGCTTCTGGGCAACCCTCCAGAGCGAACTCGGGAGCGACCTCAGATCAGACGAGACAACCCGCTGAATTTAAGCATATTACTAAGCGGAGGAAAAGAAACTAACAAGGATTCCCTCAGTAGCGGCGAGCGAAGAGGGAAGAGCCCAGCGCTGAATCCCCCGTCCGGGTGCGGGCGAGGGGAATTGTGGCGTATGGAAGTCTGTTTTCTTCCTGGCGCGGGCCGGGGGCCTGAGTCCTTCTGATGGAGGCTCAGCCCGTGGACGGTGTGAGGCCGGTAAATGGCCCCAGCCCCGCCAGGGTAGCGGTCTTCTCGGAGTCGGGTTGCTTG
>NW_027658600.1:10000-17500 GCF_041902795.1 Electrophorus electricus | reverse complement strand
GAAGTGTGCCCAGGCCCAGAGCTACTTTGCTGGGCATGACTGTGTTTGACCTCTTGGGCCTGGAAGTCTGGTAGTAGTAGTAGTAGTAGTAGTAGTAGTAGTAGTAGTAGTATGATTTAAAGGTACAAAGTGAATGAAGTGTGCCCAGGCCCAGAGCTACTTTGCTGGGCATGACTGTGTTTGACCTCTTGGGCCTGGAAGTCTATTTCTAGGCTTATATAAAGGGTCAAACTTCTTGAAGTGTGCCCAGGCCCAGAGCTACTTTGCTGGGCATGACTGTGTTTGACCTCTTGGGTCTGGAAGTCTGGTGGTAGTAGTAGTAGTATGATTTAAAGGCACAAAGTGATTGAAGTGTGCCCAGGCCCAGAGCTACTTTGCTGGGCATGAATGTGTTTGAACTCTTGGGCCTGGAAGTCTGGTAGTAGTAGTATGATTTAAAGGCACAAAGTGATTGAAGTGTGCCCAGGCCCAGAGCTACTTTGCTGGGCATGACTGTGTTTGACCTCTTGGGCCTGGAAGTCTGGTGGTAGTAGTAGTATGATTTAAAGGCACAAAGTGATTGAAGTGTGCCCAGGCCCAGAGCTACTTTGCTGGGCATGAATGTGTTTGAACTCTTGGGCCTGG
Source organism: Electrophorus electricus (assembly GCF_041902795.1). Taxonomy (NCBI): domain Eukaryota; kingdom Metazoa; phylum Chordata; class Actinopteri; order Gymnotiformes; family Gymnotidae; genus Electrophorus; species Electrophorus electricus. The sequence continues at coordinate 16,876 of NW_027658600.1, read as the reverse complement.
AAGTCTGGTAGTAGTATAGTAGTAGTAGTAGTAGTAGTAGTAGTAGTAGTAGTATGATTTAAAGGTACAAAGTGAATGAAGTGTGCCCAGGCCCAGAGCTACTTTGCTGGGCATGACTGTGTTTGACCTCTTGGCTCTGGAAGTCTATTTCTAGGCTTATATAAAGGGTCAAACTTCTTGAAGTGTGCCCAGGCCCAGAGCTACTTTGCTGGGCATGACTGTGTTTGACCTCTGGGGCCTGGAAGTCTGGTAGTAGTAGTATGATTTAAAGGCACAAAGTGATTGAAGTGTGCCCAGGCCCAGAGCTACTTTGCTGGGCATGATTCTGTGACCTCTTGGGTCTGGAAATGTGGTACTTTGAAGGATTAAAAGAGTGAAACGGTCTGAAGTGTGCGCAGGTGTAAAGCAACCTTGCTAGGCATGAAGGTGTGACCTCCAGGGCCTGGAAGTCTGGTGGTAGTAGTAGTATGATTTAAAGGCACAAAGTGATTGAAGTGTGCCCAGGCCCAGAGCTACTTTGCTGGGCATGACTGTGTTTGACCTCTTGGGCCTGGAAGTCTGGTGGTAGTAGTAGTATGATTTAAAGGCACAAAGTGATTGAAGTGTGCCCAGGCCCAGAGCTACTTTGCTGGGCATGACTGTGTTTGACCTCTTGGCTCTGGAAGTCTATTTCTAGGCTTATATAAAGGGTCAAACTTCTTGAAGTGTGCCCAGGCCCAGAGCTACTTTGCTGGGCATGACTGTGTTTGACCTCTGGGGCCTGGAAGTCTGGTAGTAGTAGTATGATTTAAAGGCACAAAGTGATTGAAGTGTGCCCAGGCCCAGAGCTACTTTGCTGGGCATGAATGTGTTTGAACTCTTGGGCCTGGAAGTCTATTTCTAGGCTTATATAAAGGGTCAAACTTCTTGAAGTGTGCCCAGGCCCAGAGCTACTTTGCTGGGCATGACTGTGTTTGACCTCTTGGGCCTGGAAGTCTGGTAGTAGTAGTAGTAGTAGTAGTAGTAGTAGTAGTAGTAGTAGTAGTATGATTTAAAGGTACAAAGTGAATGAAGTGTGCCCAGGCCCACAGCTACTTTGCTGGGCATGACTGTGTTTGACCTCTTGGGCCTGAAAGTCTATTTCTAGGCTTATATAAAGGGTCAAACTTCTTGAAGTGTGCCCAGGCCCAGAGCTACTTTGCTGGGCATGACTGTGTTTGACCTCTGGGGCCTGGAAGTCTGGTAGTAGTAGTATGATTTAAAGACACAAAGTGATTGAAGTGTGCCCAGGCCCAGAGCTACTTTGCTGGGCATGAATGTGTTTGAACTCTTGGGCCTGGAAGTCTGGTAGTAGTAGTATGATTTAAAGGTACAAAGTGAATGAAGTGTGCCCAGGCCCAGAGCTACTTTGCTGTGCATGACTGTGTTTGACCTCTTGGCTCTGGAAGTCTATTTCTAGGCTTATATAAAGGGTCAAACTTCTTGAAGTGTGCCCAGGCCCAGAGCTACTTTGCTGGGCATGACTGTGTTTGACCTCTGGGGCCTGGAAGTCTGGTAGTAGTAGTATGATTTAAAGGCACAAAGTGATTGAAGTGTGCCCAGGCCCAGAGCTACTTTGCTGGGCATGATTCTGTGACCTCTTGGGTCTGGAAATGTGGTACTTTGAAGGATTAAAAGAGTGAAACGGTCTGAAGTGTGCGCAGGTGTAAAGCAACCTTGCTAGGCATGAAGGTGTGACCTCCAGGGCCTGGAAGTCTGGTGGTAGTAGTAGTATGATTTAAAGGCACAAAGTGATTGAAGTGTGCCCAGGCCCAGAGCTACTTTGCTGGGCATGACTGTGTTTGACCTCTTGGGCCTGGAAGTCTGGTGGTAGTAGTAGTATGATTTAAAGGCACAAAGTGATTGAAGTGTGCCCAGGCCCAGAGCTACTTTGCTGGGCATGACTGTGTTTGACCTCTTGGCTCTGGAAGTCTATTTCTAGGCTTATATAAAGGGTCAAACTTCTTGAAGTGTGCCCAGGCCCAGAGCTACTTTGCTGGGCATGACTGTGTTTGACCTCTGGGGCCTGGAAGTCTGGTAGTAGTAGTATGATTTAAAGGCACAAAGTGATTGAAGTGTGCCCAGGCCCAGAGCTACTTTGCTGGGCATGAATGTGTTTGAACTCTTGGGCCTGGAAGTCTATTTCTAGGCTTATATAAAGGGTCAAACTTCTTGAAGTGTGCCCAGGCCCAGAGCTACTTTGCTGGGCATGACTGTGTTTGACCTCTTGGGCCTGGAAGTCTGGTAGTAGTAGTAGTAGTAGTAGTAGTAGTAGTAGTAGTAGTAGTAGTATGATTTAAAGGTACAAAGTGAATGAAGTGTGCCCAGGCCACAGCTACTTTGCTGGGCATGACTGTGTTTGACCTCTTGGGCCTGAAAGTCTATTTCTAGGCTTATATAAAAGGGTCAAACTTCTTGAAGTGTGCCCAGGCCCAGAGCTACTTTGCTGGGCATGACTGTGTTTGACCTCTGGGGCCTGGAAGTCTGGTAGTAGTAGTATGATTTAAAGACACAAAGTGATTGAAGTGTGCCCAGGCCCAGAGCTACTTTGCTGGGCATGAATGTGTTTGAACTCTTGGGCCTGGAAGTCTGGTAGTAGTAGTATGATTTAAAGGTACAAAGTGAATGAAGTGTGCCCAGGCCCAGAGCTACTTTGCTGTGCATGACTGTGTTTGACCTCTTGGCTCTGGAAGTCTATTTCTAGGCTTATATAAAGGGTCAAACTTCTTGAAGTGTGCCCAGGCCCAGAGCTACTTTGCTGGGCATGACTGTGTTTGACCTCTGGGGCCTGGAAGTCTGGTAGTAGTAGTATGATTTAAAGGCACAAAGTGATTGAAGTGTGCCCAGGCCCAGAGCTACTTTGCTGGGCATGATTCTGTGACCTCTTGGGTCTGGAAATGTGGTACTTTGAAGGATTAAAAGAGTGAAACGGTCTGAAGTGTGCGCAGGTGTAAAGCAACCTTGCTAGGCATGAAGGTGTGACCTCCAGGGCCTGGAAGTCTGGTGGTAGTAGTAGTATGATTTAAAGGCACAAAGTGATTGAAGTGTGCCCAGGCCCAGAGCTACTTTGCTGGGCATGACTGTGTTTGACCTCTTGGGCCTGGAAGTCTGGTGGTAGTAGTAGTATGATTTAAAGGCACAAAGTGATTGAAGTGTGCCCAGGCCCAGAGCTACTTTGCTGGGCATGAATGTGTTTGAACTCTTGGGCCTGGAAGTCTATTTCTAGGCTTATATAAAGGGTCAAACATCTTGAAGTGTGCCCAGGCCCAGAGCTACTTTGCTGTGCATGACTGTGGTTGACCTCTTGGCCCTGGAAGTCTGGTGGTAGTAGTAGTATGATTTAAAGGCACAAAGTGAATGAAGTGTGCCCAGGCCCAGAGCTACTTTGCTGGGCATGAATGTGTTTGAACTCTTGGGCCTGGAAGTCTGGTAGTAGTAGTAGTAGTAGTAGTAGTAGTAGTAGTAGTATGATTTAAAGGCACAAAGTGCTTGAAGTGTGCCCAGGCCCAGAGCTACTTTGCTGTGCATGACTGTGTTTGACCTCTTGGCTCTGGAAGTCTATTTCTAGGCTTATATAAAGGGTCAAACTTCTTGAAGTGTGCCCAGGCCCAGAGCTACTTTGCTGTGTATGACTGTGTGACCTCTTGGCCCTGGAATTCTGGTGGTAGTAGTAGTATGATTTAAAGGCACAAAGTGAATGAAGTGTGCCCAGGCCCAGAGCTACTTTGCTGGGCATGACTGTGTTTGACCTCTTGGGCCTGGAAGTCTGGTAGTAGTAGTATGATTTAAAGGCACAAAGTGATTGAAGTGTGCCCAGGCCCAGAGCTACTTTGCTGGGCATGAATGTGTTTGAACTCTTGGGCCTGGAAGTCTATTTCTAGGCTTATATAAAGGGACAAACTTCTTGAAGTGTGCCCAGGCCCAGAGCTACTTTGCTGTGTATGACTGTGTGACCTCTTGGCCCTGGAATTCTGGTGGTAGTAGTAGTAGTAGTAGTATGATTTAAAGGTACAAAGTGAATGAAGTGTGCCCAGGCCCAGAGCCAGGCCTGGGCAGCAGGGGGCGCTCCTGGCCATGCCCAGCGAGTTTCGTGCGAATCGGACCTGGTCCGGAAGAGATACGAAGGGAAAACTCATTACTCGTCGGGGTGGCACATCCAGGCTCTCGACCCTCCCAAAGCGTCCGACCAGGGTGCACCCTGCCGGGCATGGTTAGCCGCCAGCCCCCTTCCTGGAGGTCTGGTTGGCACGGGGTTTTGATTTATCGGTTTCATATCTCTGGGCTCCTTGGGAGCAGAAAGTCGGTTGAGGGCCCTTTGGAAAGAGCCGGGGCTGCCGTTTAACGCAAGCGGCAGGCGAAGCGCACCCACCGTTTTTACGCTATGATTTTTTTAAAACCGCCGGGCGGCAAACACAGGGCCGGTCGGGTTTGAAGACGAAAATCTCTTCGGCCCTTGGGAGGAGAGAAGCAGCGCGGGTCACCTTTGAACGCGCTCGCTGCCAGGAACGTCTGGCGTAAAAGTTTCGTGGAATCGGACGTTCCTAGGCTGAGAAGCGAGCGCCCGCCCTCGGGCGGTCGGGGGCCCCTTTCTCATTCCCCGTCTGGGCTAAAAATACGAGGTCGGACCCGATGGACTCGGGAGACTGGAGAGTACCAGGGAGACCCTGGAAGCAGGCGACCCGACCCACGCTTCGCTGTCTCCTCGGCCCTCGGGAGTAGAAGCGCGGGGACGGTGGCGTGGGCAGCAGGGGGCGCTCCTGGCCATGCCCAGCGAGTTTCGTGCGAATCGGACCTGGTCCGGAAGAGATTACGAAGGGAAAACTCATTACTCGTCGGGGTGGCACATCCAGGCTCTCGACCCTCCCAAAGCGTCCGACCAGGGTGCACCCTGCCGGGCATGGTTAGCCGCCAGCCCCCTTCCTGGAGGTCTGGTTGGCACGGGGTTTGTGATTTTTCGGTTTCATATCTCTGGGCTCCTTGGGAGCAGAAAGTCGGTTGAGGGCCCTTTGAAAGAGCCGGGGCTGCCGTTTAACGCTGTCCAAGCGGCAGGCGAAGCGCACCCACCGTTTTACGCTATGATTTTTAAAACCGCCGGGGCGGCAAACACAGGCCGGTCGGGTTTGAAGACGAATATCTCTTCGGCCCTTGGGAGGAGAGAAGCAGCGCGGGTCACCTTTGAACGCGCTCGCTGCCAGGAACGTCTGGCGTAAAGTTTCGTGGGAATCGGACGTTCCTAGGCTGAGAAGCGAGCGCCCGCCCTCGGGCGGTCGGGGGCCCCTTTCTCATTCCCCGTCTGGGCTAAAAATACGAGGTCGGACCCGATGGACTCGGGAGACTGGAGAGTACCAGGGAGACCCTGGAAGCAGGCGACCCGACCCACGCTTCGCTGTCTCCTCGGCCCTCGGGAGTAGAAGCGCGGGGACGGTGGCGTGGGCAGCAGGGGGCGCTCCTGGCCATGCCCAGCGAGTTTCGTGCGAATCGGACCTGGTCCGGAAGAGATACGAAGGAAAACTCATTACTCTCGGGGTGGCACATCCAGGCTCTCGACCCTCCCAAAGCGTCCGACCAGGGTGCACCCTGGCGGGCATGGTTAGCCGCCAGCCCCCTTCCTGGAGGTCTGGTTGGCACGGGGTTTTTGATTTATCGGTTTCATATCTCTGGGCTCCTTGGAGCAGAAAGTCGGTTGAGGGCCCCTTTGGAAAGAGCCGGGGCTGCCGTTTAAACGCTGTCCAAGCGGCAGGCGAAGCGCACCCACCGTTTTTACGCTATGATTTTTTAAAACCGCCGGGGCGGCAAACACAGGCCGGTCGGGTTTGAAGACGAATATCTCTTCGGCCCTTGGGAGGAGAGAAGCAGCGCGGGTCACCTTGGAACGCGCTCGCTGCCAGGAACGTCTGGCGTAAAAGTTTCGTGGGAATCGGACGTTCCTAGGCTGAGAAGCGAGCGCCCGCCCTCGGGCGGTCGGGGGCCCTTTCTCATTCCCCGTCTGGGCTAAAAAATACGAGGTCGGACCCGATGGACTCGGGAGACTGGAGAGTACCAGGGAGACCCTGGAAGCAGGCGACCCGACCCACGCTTCGCTGTCTCCTCGGCCCTCGGGAGTAGAAGCGCGGGGACGGTGGCGTGGGCAGCAGGGGCGCTCCTGGCCATGCCCAGCGAGTTTCGTGCGAATCGGACCTGGTCCGGAAGAGATACGAAGGGAAAACTCATTACTCGTCGGGGTGGCACATCCAGGCTCTCGACCCTCCCAAAGTGTCCGACCAGGGTGCACCCTGCCGGGCTAAGAGAACAGCCAGGTGAACCCTGGAGGTTCCGAACTCCAGACCCCTGGACCCGACGGCTCAGTCCGCCTCAGGTGCACTACAGAGGTCCTCGGGCTGTCCCTGAGTGCATTAAAACGGAAATCAGAATTACTCCCCCGGGTGGCACTTCCAGGCTCTCGACCCTCCCAAAGTGTCCGACCAGGGTGCACCCTGCTGGGCATGGTTAGCCGCCAGCCCCCTTCCTGGAGGTCTGGTTGGCACGGGGTTTTGCAAATAGGTCCCGTCGGGTATATGGGAGAGCAAAGAGAATCAATGGGGTCCAAGCACTAAATTCATCCAGTGGCGTTCTCTGGAAGCCCAAGGGGAGTCCGAGGGGTGTTCGGCCGGCAAGGGGAGCTCTCCCTCGGACACATGATCAAACGCCTGTCCCCTACCGGAAAGTGGTGTGCTCTGGATGCCCCCCCCCCCCCCCCCATCCCCCGAGGGGGTGCTTATCCCGCGAGGGGAGCCCTCCTCGGGTTAAGTGAACCATCATGCCGATTCCCCTATGGAAGTGGGCACATCCAGGCACACCAGTCTGCTTTGCTCTCCCCGA
>NW_027658599.1:15000-31432 GCF_041902795.1 Electrophorus electricus | reverse complement strand
GTTTAGGGTGAGATTTCAAAAAGAAAAAAAATCCTTTATTTGGTTTTGGTCAGTCTTCCCAATGGCTGTTAGGACAATGTGGTTATGCATTGCCACTAACGTAGAGCCGAGGACTAAGACTAGACTGATTAAGGGCCTAGGTCACATATTTCGAGCGCTGCTTCCTTTTACAGCGCTAGCAGGTCCAGGGTATCACAACTAACCTTCGCTTTATTAACAAGGAGAAAGTGAAAAACCTTGTGATGAACTTTCAGGTTTAAGCTTTATTAGGGTGTTGTTCACATGTATGGTGAACATGTTGTGGTCATTCAGTTCTTGTATCTGCTCTGTCTGTATTGAGTCAATTAGTGCAGTGGTGGGGCAGAGGATGGCAGTGTGAAGCTGACAGTCTTAGGTAGTGTAACAGCTCTCTCTCTCTCTCTCTCTCTCTCTCTCTCTCTCTATCAGTAAGAGGATGTTCAGGGCCTACAGGGGGCTGAAATGCCATCTGCTTGCCTTTACCTCCATATCCTACCGTTCACATCTGACAGCCACTGACATTCTGTGTCTGTCCTATGTCCTCCTTCCCTGCCTCAAACCCTCTCGCGCTGTCTCCCTTCTATCATGGGGATCCATGCTGCTGGCTAATCTTAGATGTCTCTCGTTCATGGAGAACTCTTCACCCTCCACTATATTTCACACGAGCTTTACGTCTGGAAGATGCCATTTGCAGGCTAATTGTATTGATTTTTTTTTCTCTTGGTGAACTGATCTAATGATGTACTTTTGATAGAAAATGACATCCTAAATGTGCCAACTTCTCTGGTGCTTTGTCTCAATCTTTCTTCTATGCCCTTTGCTCTGTAGTAACCACCCAGCGATGCAGAATGTAATAAAGGCGACGTTCTAGTCTTGAAGAACACAAGCTCTGTGGTTACTTGAGCAATGGCCTTTTTGAAATCAGTGTGCAAACAATAACCCATTTCTTCAGCCTCCATATTGTCCTGCCTGTGTCTGCCTGTGTCACCTGTGTCCGCCTGTGTCTGCCTGTGTCTGACTGTGTCTGCCTGTGTCTGCCTGTGTCACCTGTGTCTGCCTGTGTCTGCCTGTGTCTGCCTGTGTCACCTGTGTCTGCCTTCCTCTGCCTGTGTCTGCCTGTGTCACCTGTGTCTGCCTGTGTCTGCCTGTGTCTGCCTGTGTCTGCCTGTGTCACCTGTGTCTGCCTTCCTCTGCCTGTGTCACCTGTGTCTGCCTGTGTCACCTGTGTCTGCCTGTGTCACCTGTGTCACCTGTCTGCCTGTGTCACCTGTGTCTGCCTGTGTCACCTGTGTCTGCCTGTGTTACCTGTGTATGCCTGTGTCTGCCTGTGTCACCTGTGTCTGCCTGTGTCACCTGTGTCACCTGTCTGCCTGTGTCACCTGTGTCTGCCTGTGCCTGCCTGTGTCACCTGTGTCTGCCTGTGCCTGCCTGTGTCACCTGTGTCTGCCTGTGTCTGCCTGTGTCACCTGTGTCACCTGTGTCTGCCTGTGTCTGCCGTGTCTCTGGTGGGACATGCACATTTTCTCGACTTTATCTCCAAAAAGACGCCTTTAAGCAGGAATACCACAATCAGTGACTAAAATATTGCTGTTATTCAATAGAGCTGATTCAGAACATGGAGACGGATGATACATGTGTTTTTATTTTTAATGCACACTACTGTATAAATGAAATTATGCTTTGAAGCTAAGAATGTAATTCCCCACATAGTGCAAGCTTTAGATTTAATCAGGCACCATCGGAGCTATAGATTTATTCCTGTTTGCCTTCACTTTCTATTTATGGCAGAAAACCCACGAGGTAGCATATTGATTTTGCCTTCCTATCGTAGCGGAGAACCTCGGCCTCATAATTAATAAGAGAAAGTGGGTGATGGTTGTTTAATGTACAGCTGCTGATCCCTAGATTTACTGCTTTGTTTTGAGATTCTCCATCATGGTAATCCAGCCCAGCCACGGAGCTCTACGCTCAGCATGGTCTCTGACTGCCTTGCCTAGCAAGTACCTGTCAGACCGGCCTTGACCAGGTCCCTGGGAGCCAGCTGTGTTCGCGTTTGCAGGAATAAAGTCAAGGAAGGGGATTGGATTTAGCGATCAGCACCTGTAACCGATGTCAGGACTTTCTAGTGAAAGTTGTAAACTTAAGCGCATGAGAAAATGCATGCTAGGTGTTGCGTGATTGGTGTCATCTGAACACCAAGGACCGTGTTTAGTGTTCCGTTGCATGTGTGTTCAGGTTCAGATAAGAAGTGTTTGAAATGCAGCTTGTTGACGAGCTGTCCTAGCAAAGTGGCCCGTAGCTGGGCCTTGAAGCCTCGGCCACCTGGGGCTGCAGCAGAAGGGTGATCCATCGCGGCAAGGCCTCCGTGTGGGGCTTTTCATTTAGCGTGTGGCCCTGACGAGGCCTCTGCCCCAGATCAGGCGTGTGGTTCCTCTTTTACTGCTTGAAATCTATTCTCACATTTGCCTCAGGGGTGAGTGGACTGTAACAGAATTTCTAGGCCCCTCTGGGCGTGACCACAAAACGGAGAATAAATGGTGGAGGTGGCAGGGCTGGACAGAAAAATCAATGCATGTTTATACAGACATGACAGTCCTAGAGCCCCGGCGATCCGCCGCCCTCTCTGTCGCACCTCCACACAGATACATTATTTCTCAGAGCAAACACACTCTTCTAACCTCGCGAAAGAGGCCAGAATAGCAGCCTTCTGGTGATGTCTCTCTCTCTCTCTCTCTGTCACACACACACACACACACACACACACACACACACACACACAAAATCATACACATATACACACATGTTGGCCTCGAATCAGTTTTTACCAACTTGTCCTCACAGAGCAGGGACTGTGTCTTAATAGAATACAAGGTTGTAAAATAACCAAAAACCCGACAATGAAATATTTTACATACTGTAGCAACGGAGGGTCATGTATGTACTCCTGAATGTGTGTGACCTCTTACATGATCGATATCCCCAAAAGCATTCCCTGAAGAGCACCCATGGAAGGGAGCCCGCGGCTGGGTTAGTCGGAGCTGAAGCCCTGCTGTAGTAAATGCTTCTCTGAATGCATGTGAGCAGTGATGCAATGCCAGGCAGACCTACCATAATTAGGCTTTTTAGTTTCATTTGTTTAGCGTTCCATCATTCGCCAGCGCAGGACGGCGGCTCACTGTGTGCGTGCAGGACAGGGCTGTCTCATGCTGGTGACTGTAATGTGTGCATGCGTGCATGTGTGCGTGTTGTGTTTTCAGCATGATAGCTCGTATGTGTGCGTGATGATACGGTAGATCCTTCTAGACGCAGCAGCCGGTGGGTTTAGTTTTAGTGTAGCTAAGAGCTGCAGGAGGAGCATTCTACTGTCCTTTTTTTTTATCTTCTAAAATTCTAAAAAGCTCAGACCCAAATAATGTGAGAATATACTCACTGCAAAATGAGTGCTGTAATGTTTTAGTCAAATAACTGCAAGTGTCCCATTTTCCTTTGCTTTCAGGTCAAATATTTCCTAATCCAAGCAGATCTAGGAGTGCTAGCCTTGATTTATTTGGAGAAAAATGTTGATTCTAAAGTTCTCTTCTAGCTTGCCTTGTGTTCTGAATGGTTGATGGAGGTCAGATGGCTTTGGGATCTTGTCGGCATACAAACACACCAAGCTTTGGGTACACATAAAAAGTCTAGAATTTTTATACCATCATATTTCTCCTCTCCTCTCCTCTCCTCAGCAAGGCGTATACTCTCCGATTAGATACCATTGTTGTATGCAGTAGACACAATGACAGTAGTGGTGGCAGAGGCAACCTAATAGAAAAATGAGTTAACTGCCTCTATTTTCATAGAGCACCACCTCCCTGCAGTCAGACAACAACACCTCTCTTGTCGTTAGCCTTAGGAGTTGGTAGGTTATCCTGCTGTCTCAGTTCCTTTGTGTTCTTCCTAGCTTTTGTTTTTTCCCATTTCTAAGGTTTTCTTTATGTAATCTTATGTAATCTTTTTTCTTTGTCTGCTATGGACGCCTTCGGTGTATTGTGTCGTGTGAGGCTTTTTACCTCTTTATCATGGATGACTGCAAAAGCCATGCGGGGATAAATATTCCCAGGAAACGTAGGAAAGTATGGCCCTGTTGATAAGAGTGTGTTTATGGCACAATTTTTCTTAATTTTTTTTTTTTACGTGAAACAATCTTTAATGGAAGTTCCGACAGCATTTCATTATGCCCCAGCGTCATGCCGACTGCAGCCGAGCTTGTTGTCCATGTTGCGGTAATTTGCGCGCGTGTTTGTGTCTGCGTCCGTGTGTGTGTACGTGCGCCTGCTGTGAACTTGGAGGGTCATTTGTAACTCATTGTGATTTATGGTTGTCTGAGTTGAACAAATGGCTGTTCGGCAGTGAGCAGCCAGTCCTGGCGAGCGCCTGCAGCTCCTCTCGTCACAGGGGGGTGGGTGATGGGAGGTTGCCAGGGAGGAGGGGACAGCTCCCCGTCTGCGGCTCCTGCAATTGATTTCCTCATCGCCTCAATTTGCCCCTTAATCTACTGATGTGCTGATAAATTTTTCGCACTTTGTCAATTAATTTTCATGAAAAACGGAGGGCCTGGGATGGGCATCGATACAGGCTTGGCAGCGGTTCGGCGACAGAATTAAGTGACGAAATGAATCGTCCTCCTCCCCTTTGCTGGGAAAAACAGGACCAGCGCGAGCGGTGAAAAAGGCGGGAAAAATACGTAAAAATATAAGGAAGGGTGGTTGCAAATGGAGGGCTTGGTAGGAGCTCCTGCTTTTGTTAGGGTCAGCAAGATACAGGGGAGAGGAGACAGAAGCACCAGGACAAGCTTTGCTTAAAGCCCATAGTACGATTCGAACCAAGCATTACCAGAAGCATTTCTGCTGGGGCCGTTGGAGTCTGCTTGGGTTGGTGTCTTTTATCGTGTTGGCTGTTGTCTGAAGTGATTTGGACACATGGGAAGAGGCAGGTCTAGTTTCTTTATTCTGGTGTCAAGTGCAAGGAGTTGCATGCACTATGAACAAGCCAAAATCCTTCTTTATTTTGGTAATATATGGGGCACTACATGTGTAATTGAGCACAGTTTTTGTAGTTATCCCAGTAGGATTTGAAATGAACCAGCAAGCGGGAGGTTAAAGTGCAGAACGTCAGGTTTCATTGGAAGGTCTTTATACCTATGTGCATACATGAAAGCTTGTCACCTTTCTGTTTTGAATGATAAATAGGTCATGTATGTGATAATCAGAAGTAAGAAAGCATCTACGTCTGGAAGATAGCATATTCCAGAAGATATTTGAAGCTGTAAAATATGGCTTGTCCTTAGAAGCAGTGCTTAGCGAAATTGATAAAAGCAGCTACACGCCAGAGTGCTGGCATTTGACTAGTCAGAAAAGATCCTATTTCTGTTTCTTACCACTTAAAAGAAACATAAGTTGTGTTGCTGACAAAGCTGAGGTTTATCATTATCAATATTTGTATTATTATTATTGTGCATATTCCCAGTACCACCTTAAATGGTCGAATGAAAAGACAAGAAAAATAAAATTTAAGGTCAAGCGGGAAATTTGAAGAAGAGGCTGTTTAGCTGGAACTGAAAATTTGAATAAGAAAACTACATCCTTGTGCTTTGTTAAGAATTTGTAGATAAAGAGCTGTTGGATAGTTTAAATAATTCATATACATATAAATATCTAATTAAAGCAAAGAAATTATTGGTTTTCTTTCATTTTTGGTCAGCAATAGCAGGTTTTTAGTGCATTTATTCACTGTAGTGCATGTGATGGCCAACTGCTCAGAAACATGCTAGGAGCAGCCGGAGAAGGATCTTAAAACATTCGAATAGACATTTTCTGCATTCAAATGTGCAATTTGTTTCTGAATTCAACAAATAAAATCTGCCCGTAAAGATTGCCCGTGCCTCATTCCCAGGTAATAAGCCTTTTTGCTTGACTGAACAGCTTATTTTTTCTTCCCTATGGTTTCATCTCATGTACACCAGAATATTTAATTTTCTTTTTACAATCATTAAAATTCTGACTGGTGAGGATGCTTTTGGACTTTCCTAAAGCAGGTTGTTTTCAGATCTATTCATATTTTTCTAGTTTTCTTCCTATACGTGTGAATCATAAAAAAAGCCATTCCCTTTTTTTTTATATTTCATCTCCATCTTTCAGGCGACCTTACAGAACTGCCTGCTCAGTTGTTTGTTTGTTTTTTTGGCCAGCTGTGTGTGTTTGCGTTGTTTGTTTAGACATGTGAGCTAATAAAGAGACAAGAGTTCATTCTTGATGTTCCATTTGCATAAGGGCAGAGTGGCTGTTAATTCTCAACATAAGAACCAAATAATAAATGATTTAATAAATGACTGTTGCCATTAATTCTTAACATGACGACAGAGCTAAAACATAAGGAATGTTAAAATCAACTGATGGGTACATTGATGAAGAAGAAGAATGTACCAGTGAGCTTAGAACTTCCAAACAACCTGGAAGAACACTTGAGCTCCACAGTAGCAGATGACAGGAGCATGCCATCAACTATGAAGAAATAACGGTTAAGCAGATCAAGACCAGCATCCAGGAAGTAGACGTATTTGTGTTGAAGACTACTATGAAGAGCAGGGTACGCCATCATGTCCTAACTAGAGGCCAGTGGTGGGGCTGAAGAGAGGCCAGAAGAGGCCAGGCTATAGAGGATGGAAACGCTGGGAAGAAACAGGTCCGTATGCAAGGCATACCGAACCATCCCTGTGACCTGTGACACGGGGAAGTGTGGAACAGGCGTGCGTTGTCTTTTTCCATGATGTGACTGCCAACAACAGAAGGAGGATAAAGTGTACAGAAGTGTCCAACCAAATACCTCAAAATGTGGAAGAAAAAAAACCAAACGGATTTTCCTCCTGCATCTTCACGTTGGACGATGAATCATACTACTAAAACAACTAAGGGGTTTTAACAGCCAAAAAGTGGAATATGATTGACTGGTGCTGGCTGTCACCTAATCCTGGAACCAATTACACCTACATTTTCCGTTTTGAAGAAAAGACTAAAGGTAAGATGCACTGAAAGCAAGGGGAATTGAAGCAGTCCTTACAAAATATTCCCAGGGTTGCTTTTCTGATGTCTGTCAGTCACAGACTGCAAAGGGTTTACAACCAAATCAAAGCAACAGCACAGATATAAAAACTAAATACTCTCGAGTAAAACTAATACTTTGCCCTATAACCTCTGAAAATGATCAAATAGTAATTGTTTCATTTTAGAACCAGTGCAGAGCCAAAAAATTGTTGAATTACTGGCAGTACATTAAATGAACCGATTTATGCAGAAAGCCAGCTTGTAAGAGGGTGGTGCAGTATGTGAGGCCTTGCTGTGTGTGTCTGTATGTATGGCTGTGTGAGATGTGTGAAGGAGAGAGAGAGGGGTACAATGACAGCCCACCTGGCTTGCAAAGAGATGGCTGTTGTATCGAGCGGCAGCTGAAAAGCCTGTGCACATGTAATTTATTGTCAGTGTTTCCTTCAGAGGAATAATCGTGGCGACTGGCTGTAGATCAATAGCGTATAGATTTTCAGACGCTGGGGCTTGTAGCTGCTGGGAGAGACTGTGAGGAGAGGAGACGATGTGACTGCAGCCTAATGGGAAAAGGGAGAAGGGCCACTGTGGCACTGCATACTGACACCAGCCCTTTTAGACCTAATGGTAGGCGTGCAGTGAGGTTAGCCCCGACATAATCTACACATGCCCTGAAGAATGAGCAATTAGGTGTAAGGCACACAGACTCGGTGAAAACTGGGCTTATCATCAGAGTAATGATGCATCTTTGCAATCCGGAATCGTGTTGGGTGTGCGAAAGGCTCAAGGCTGCAGTCGGGCTTGCTTGATTCACTGCAGAGTCTCAGGCAGGACATGCATAACAGGAGAGTGCATGCGCTTCACAGGCTCCCTAGGGGACGGACAGCGGCCTGGAGCAGGCTGTCGCATGCACGGTCTGTAGGCCTCACGATCCACACATATAATGATGAAGGTAGGTGATCCTGTGATGTCACTTCTAAGCACTAAGACTTAGTTCCAGTGTTAGCATCCCTGCGTGGGCTCCTAGCTCTTCCAATATAAGATTTGGAGCATGAAAATGAACCTACATATATTGTGCAAATCTTTTCCCTATTAGCTCCTGCAAAAGGCCTGCTTCCCATCACTGCCGACTGTACCACAGACTGGGCGTCAGCACATGAGTGATCATGCCTTTACTAATGCTACAACCAGACATCAGCATCAGCTGACATTAGACAAGCATCATCAGTGCTTTTACATCCAAACTTAATTTATTTTTTTTATTGATTGGCTTTTAGTATTCATATGTTGTGCTGATTGAGGACTGTGTGTAGCAGTATTGGTATGTTCTTTTGATTGGTGGGTGGAGAACTGATGGTGGGGCAAACCTGTTGATCATTTTTAAAAGACTTTGGTGTTAAATGTGCTATAAATAACATTTAGTTACTGGGTAACAGGAGACACACCTACTGTCACATCTACTTATTTGTATGCGTTTGGGTTTTTTATTATTAAGTGGTGTTGCACATGTACAAGTGGTTGACATTGTGGACGTGTGTATGTGTGTGTGTGTGTGTGTGTGTGTGTGTGTGAGTGTGTATGCTTGTGTACACATATGCGTATATGTGTGTAGTGAGGGTCATCTCTGCTCAGCTCGGTGAAAGCTGCAATCAGGCATACAAAGGTGTCCATTTTAAATATGAATCCTGGGCCTCCTGCTGAGCCCTGTTCTTTTAATAATTCACAGCTACTGAGAGGTGCATTATGGGTCTGCTGTAAGCGTGGAATGACTGGAACTCCGGCCCGAGGCCGAGATGCTAATTGATATGCTAATGAGGTCTGAGAGAGGGGTACAAAAACAACAGACAATAATTAAGATCTGAATAAGCGATGCTGGTGAAGCTGGTTTTGTGGACAAGGAGCGACAGCCTGCTTGAGATTGGCGGGTCGTGGTGAAGTCACTGTGTTCACAATCTTTGGTGTGCACAACAGTTCTGTGGACCTGTAACATAAAAAGGTGACCCGGCAGAGAGCTGCACCGAATGTCTCTATAGTAGAGTTCCTGTTTCAAAACTATCAACATAAGTTAATATTACTAGAAGGCAGCTGATTAAGATTTGAACACTCATAAGAAAAATGCTTGTGGTTTGTAATTGTTCTGTATAGCTAATTCAAATATTCATGTTGCTTTTACCTGAACTCTTAGTGTTTATCTGTAGCCATCAGTTTAGAGGACTGCTTTAAGCCAAGTTAAGTAAATTGATGGCTATTGCCTAATAAGGAAAAATATGGACTCTTCACTGGCTGACATCATACTGCAGCCTACATGGTTGTGTTAAATGCCAAGTATGGCTATCTAGTCCTTCTGTTGGGTCCCTTCAGTGCAGGTGTTCTAGCGTGTGAGAAAACCTCTCCAACCCTGACAGAGCTAATGTAGCATTCAACATCCACCTCTCTCTCGCACTTCCTCTCTCTCTCCATCTATTCCTCCCTCTCTCCCTCTCTCCATCGAGCAGACAGATGTAGAAAGAGAGAGGGAGAGAGAGAGAGAGATATGAAAGATAGAGGGGGAAAAAAAAGAGTTTGGATCTGCATAAAAACTGTTCAAGTGCATAAAGCGGCCCCATCTGGATGGCATCGAACAGAAATGAAGTTGTACAAAACCATTCCGTTGATAATAAAGCTAATTTTTATGGCTCTGACAAGTATGTAATTATGTTCAGTGGCGCTTTTCAGATTTTATCACAGTCAATAAAGCGCGGTGGTAATTTCATTCCCATTTGACATATTTACATGGCAACATTTGACTAGGGGAATTACTAACCCTGAAAGACTTGATAGATATGTTCTAATGATCTGTGACCTCTCATCTGTTTCCTGTCTCTCCCAGCGGAGCAGTACTTCCTGGGTGACCTCTGGCCACATGTCGTCCCCGGCAGCTAGCAGCTGGGTGCAGGTGGGTCATGTGACCCAAAAGAGAACAGACTGGGGCCGGTGGGGAGCTGGCCTGCGTGTGCTGCCAGCCCCAGTGGCCATGTTGGGTTCCGCCTTTCTCTTGCCACAGACATTAGACCTAGCTCATTGACCTCCACCTGCGGGTGGGGTGGTACCCCTGGGGTTGATGGCGGTATGGAGGCTCGTTCAGCATGCAGTGCATGTGCAGGCGGGCGACGGCGTCTCGTGGCTCACCACTGAGAGGTGGAGGATGGTCCCTGCCGTTAAAAGGCCATCAAAAGGAGCAGTAATTACGCAGGAAATTGGCAGTGAAATTGAAAAACTTTGACCGGTTGCAACGCTTCTTCTCTGGCTCCTCTTCCCGAGATCCCTCTTGTGTGACAATCGCATTTGGAACTGCCGAGGAAGGCACGGACAGCCTGTGGAGTGCGCGGGGAGACGCCGCAAGGTGTATTACCACCCTGCTGACACGAGTCACTGCTTTTTTTCACGCCCCTTATTTATTATTGCCCCTGCGCCTTCCACGGCGCCTCCGTTTGGCCCTGATAGATACTTCCAATATTTGCCAAACCACGCATTTGCCAGCTCTCAAGTTTAAAATGTCTGACTGGAAAACAGATTTAAATGGACATCATCTACCTCCCTGTCTTATGATCATCTAAGCCATGTCTGGGTGTGCACACACACACACACACACACACACACACACACACACACACACAAACACACACACAAACACACACACAAACACACACGTGCACAAATATACAGGAACTCGCAGGGCACGATGTTAATTTTTACACCAGCACAATATTTGTCTGATCTTGACGTTGTCCACTCAAGCATAGTTTATGTGCATTACGTTTGTCATATATGGGCACACTTACGCCGGCTAAGTAATGCAGCATGTCAATAATAATGAAGGGATGACGTCCTCAGGAATGGGCGCGCTTCTGGAGACAGGCATTGTTCTAATGATCTAACGTCCATCTCCATAATCAGACTGAAGCCCCACGCCGCCTGGGCTGCCCGCCGCCGCGCTTTCGCACTTGACTGATTGATTGAATATGAAATAATGAGGGGCTTCCACTGCTCTCCTGGTCATCTAAAATTCTGTGCAGAAAATCAAATGGAAATTTTATGCAATGAGATGGATTAATGGGATTCGCCACGCATTTTTAAGTCTTAATGTACAGCAATAAGCCCCATAGGTTGTCGTGAGGAGATGGAAAGTTGTAGCTGTTTATGGGCCATTTCGGTGCATTAATGTCAACATGATGGACGTCCTGTAATATTTTCATGCTGCTACAATTGAGCTTAAGTTTAGGGGAAGGTCCACTCGGTCCTGTCGCCGCAGCCCAGAAAAAAAAAATCACCTTCACTCTCTGGACAGTGGATAACATCTTCAGCACAAATTCATCTTTGTGTGCTGTCTGCTGCAATGTGTTCTAATACACAAGTATCAACTACTGTCTAACACTGTCATGGCATGAATAAAAAAAACATCAGGACTGATCGAATTTAAGGGGTTTTCACTTTGTTTAATTTGAAAGGAAACATTATTTTTTAAAATTTGTATCTGTGCAGATTGTTGATGGTTTACATGTAGTTTGGCGTTTGTGCATAATTTCACCACACAAAATTCACTCACTCTCACTCACTCACTCACTCACTCACTCACTCACCCACACACACACAGGGTGATTATAAAATTTTAAGATCACCATGCAGTCATCATATTTATTTGATCCTTTAATTAACTCACAAATAAATTAATGCAATTCAAAAGAACAAGACAAAAGAAATGCATATTTTTTCCCAGTCAACTGAGCCAAATGCTTCTGTCAGTGGTGCCCTTGCCTTTCCGTTGACGGTAAGTGATATTTACAGATTGTGGCAAATAAAATAGCGTATTAGAAGCCCAATTAACATTTTGCTAGCCCAAGGCTGTGTGGGGCCCAGCTGGTTGGCTGCATCAGTGTGGGGGAAATTTAACATGGGCACCAGACAGCCCAATCATGTGATCAGCATTCTCGTTAATCTGCCCGCATTCATTTTAATCTCATTTAAGGTGCCCTATCAGCAATTAAATCATCAGAGCTGAAATAATATTGTTTTGATTTGGCGAGTAGCAGGCAGTTTGTGAAACGACAGACATTTTTTATGGTGGCCTAAAACAGCACATCATGTCAATAATTAGCAGGAATGAAAAAACAGAGCTTAGAGAAACTTCATGTAAGCGCATTATAGTGCGGCGAGGCAGTGGGCGCCGTGCTTGAGCTACTTTCTTTTCTGTTTTCGAATTCAGTTCTTGAGAATTTGTTCCCCCTGTATAATTTTGTCTACAATTATAGCTAATGTGCATTTTGCAGTTGCAATCGTTTTGTGGTCCTACTTTTCCTTGTTCACCCCCCCCCTCCCAATTCTCTTGGTGTTTGTCAGGCCATCGGTACTTATATTTAAATATGCATGGATTTTGCATGGATAATTAGCATGCTTTTCTTCTCTGAATGTTTATCAAGTGTGTACTCTTAAGTGTATGATCTCAAAGCTAGAAGTCTTCTCATTTAAACTGTTTATTCAGAGGCTATTAGAATTTTTAGATGATTCCCAAGTTCAGAGAGTTTGAGAAATTTTTTTTTTTTTCAGTGACGTTTGGTGGTAATGTTTGTTTAGAACGTTTTAATGGTTGCTATAGTGACAGAACCCACCACTGACCTTGTTGTGACATGATGGTGAAGGCAAGAAAAATGCAAATGTCCTCTGTGCATCTTACTCTTCTCACTTCACCGGTTTCTGAAATTCAGAAACTCTCTTTTTAAACTCTAATTAGTGCCTGCAATTCCATCCAAATGGAAGGGAGAGGAGAGTGAATTCCAAAGGGGTTCAAATTTAATTTTTGTGTTTCTTTTTCTGTCATCTTGTCATCTGAAGAGACAGTAGCTAATCCTTACTGCTTACTTAAAGACCAGTCAGGCCTGGAGAACTCAGCTAGACCAATTAATACTTTTAAGACTTTTTTATGATACTTGCAGACACTGATTTTTAAATACATTACTGAGTTTTATGAATATGACAATGCTGGTATTTACATATCTGAAACATCCGTGTATCAGTGCTCTTCCACAGATCGGAGGACTCTTAGGATTTTTTTTTTAATAACGTCTATACCCACTCACTCACACACACACACACACACACACACACACACACACACACACACACACACACACACACACACACACACACACACACACACAATTAATTCCATACATTTCTGAGGCTAATTCACAATGGCTTTTGTTTCTAAAATGTCAGTTATAGTTGTAATTAAAAAGATTTTTGTAATAAGTCCACCATCAGTGACTAGTTCAGTTAACATCAGGGCTGTGGATATGATTTCTAAGCACTGGAATAACAAGAAATCCATGCCAACCAATAAATCCTGCAGCCTCCCACCCTCCATCCCCTACCTACCGTATTTCTCTGCATCACGATAGTGTGATACAGGATAATTTTCCATCCTCGCCCGCATTTGTATGTCCTTCAGGAACTGTACCATTTTAAATATGGCTTCCTTAATCCTTCTGGGACAGACTCGCTTCAGTTACCGCTCCCTGGTCTCCAGCCCATTATCATTCTGTGATTTAAAGCGGGCCCGAGGGAACACCTGTTTATAAGAGTGCGGAGTCGAGGGAACCTGTTAACTTTAACTGCGCAGCGGCAACTAGCCAGCTCTAATGAAGACATGGAGTGGCTTCCCACAGGCTGACGGCGATGAAAACCAAGGACCTTTACACCAAACATGCAAGCCACCTGTTCGGAATAGATTTGGTGTCCATGGGTGCAAAGAACTATGCTTCCTGTTGCACTTTGTTCCTCAGTGAAGGAAATGAGACTTTCATTGGTCTACTCAGCAGTTATGGTCCACAGACCCGAGAGCAGGATGCACACTTGGACATGCACACATATAGAATCAGGGACCACTGAGATCATTTAAGACTGCTGTTGTGTTTCTATTATTTCGGGTTAACATTTTAGCCACAGCCATACGTCGTCCGAGTAAAATGACCGGGCCTTTTTTGTTGAGGCCCCTGCACATCATATGCTATTAGACTTCATGGGAAATGTCTCTTTAGCTAACACTGAAAGTAGCCATGGTGCTAAATAAAGCTTTACAGGGCTTTGCTCACAATCCAGCAAGCTGGCCCATATATCCATGCTTTTGCACCAATTTTTTCTTTGTTGTTAGCTTTGCCTGGTGCAATCTCTTCACACAATGGGCCACCTTCCTACCAGCCCCCAGTTTCTCACAGTGGCCCTATGATAAGTGGGCCGTTGTTGCAAAAGTAAAACTAATTCTGCCTTCGGTGGTGTGAACTATAGTTGGGCTGGGAAGCTTTATTGTGGCTGGCAAGGTGATAAGGGAGAGTAATTGTATATTATACTGTCCCTGACCATCTGCCTGCGTGCTGGCTGGGAGCTTCATCCATCATTGTGCAGCCATGTTTTTAGAGAACTGGAGAGAGGATGAACGGGTATACAGGTACATATCTTGTGGCCTGTCCCTGTGTCTGACCTATGGGCCCATTCGCACACGTGCGCTTGCGTTCGTGAAGGAGAGAGAGTGTGAATATGTTCACCCTCTCAGTAGCCATTGGCTCACTCTAAGGGCCGGCATTGTTCCTCAGTTCAGGCTATGGCCCACTGCAGTTGGCAGCAGGTGATTCCAGGTGAAGTGCCCCGCCCCGCCCGTCTGGATGAGGTGTCCCGCATATCTGGGTGCAGTTCTTGTCTCCTGCTCAGGCTTGGCTCCCTGTGCCTGGGGAAATCGGCTTCTCTTCTGGCGCAGCCGAGCAATGGCCAGGCCTTTGGTCAAGAGAGGAACATGGAGAGGCAGTAGCAAAAACGCAGATAAGTCTGCGAGTGTGTGTGTGTGTGTGTGTGTGTGTGAGAGTGTTTGTTGTATGTGAGAGAGAGAGAGAGAGAGAGAGAGAGAGAGAGAGAGAGAGAGGGAGAGAGAGAGAGCGCATGCTTTAAGGACCTCCTGTTTTTCACCACCAGCCAATTCAATAAAACTCAAGGAGAACTCAAAGCTTTTCATGCCTGGCAATTAGTGACATCAAACAGTCAACCACTCTGGCGGCGCAAAAAGCAGTCAAGCGCTGTACTTCACCCAACACCAGTGTTGTTGACTATCTGGAAAGAGAACGCAAGCACGGCACGCAAAGCTAATTAAGCACTCCTGAGTGGAAACGTGGCCGGGCCTGTGACCAGGGGCCTCTAATTGCGAGCGCGTGAGCTTTCTCCGAGGCAGTGGGGTGGAAATGGAAGAGGGTTTGATAAAGATGTCCCTGTTTGGAGTGCAGTAATGAGGGAAGCACTGCATGGGCCTTGTGAGGAGCTTCTGCTGATGCTGTGGGGCCTGCATTCATCTCACATCTCACCTGTACGATATACAGCAGAAGTGCGTGGTCTTAACTTTAACCTCTAAATTGGTACTTGACATTACAACGTGAGACGCAAAACAATTTTTGAATGTTTTTTTGCTTCAAGTATAGTTGAATAAACACCCATAACTATTGCATTGTAGTAATCAAAATCATTAGATTTTCTACCCAGCAGGCCTGTATCTGAGATGCCTTTTGCTAGGATTCAGGCAGAAAAGATACATCTCGAAGAAGGTTTTACAAGGTACATCAAGTCTTCTTGGTCTCGGAAGCAGTGAAATATTGCCACCTTCTGACTTGGGGTCCACAGGCTGTGTGTAGCGCATGATACCATACAGAACGAGGTGTCTTTATGCAAAGCCCTCTTTTATTGGCCACTGATAGGATTTAATAACTGTCAGTGGTTATAGCAGATGATGAAGGATTGTAACATGGACATGGATGGTTTCATTCGTGTAAGTCAGAACGCACCGTGCCGAAAGCCTGCGCGCAAACGCTGCTGCCGGATTCAGAGTTACATTTTTTTGTCTTCGCATCCCCGCCCTGAGCCCCTCCACTACTTCTCCAAATGAGTTCATACACATAATCAGAGTAAGAGAAAAATGATGGACGGGATGGACGTTAAATTAACCTGCATATGATCGCTGGTTGTCAGAGTAAGAGCGGGACTCCTGTAGAGAGGTAAATGATTTCTGATGGCCACTCTTCATTCCCTTGTGCTTTGAAAGCTGCAGATCAAATGAGCTCGCTGCCGTCAGCTCTTAAGCGCACACCTCTTTGGCGAGCCGAGGCGCTGATTGACAGGAAGACATTCGCACCTTTTTTTTTGTAATTTTCCTCGTCTCGTTCTGAATTAAACCTCCACTTGGGATGAAAGCCTGGACTCTCCGACACACGGTGATGGACCCAGAGCTCACAAATGATTGGGGCGGGGGGATGGTGGTGTGGGGAATT
>NW_027658599.1:0-10000 GCF_041902795.1 Electrophorus electricus | reverse complement strand
CTTGCCACGGTGGTCCGTGTTAGCAAGCACGCTCGGGAGCCAGGGGTTGAGGCTGTTTGTTCTGCCCCCCGGCTCCCCCGAAGGCCGTTTAAAGGCTCTTTAATGCCTCCCGCCCCCACCCAGGCCGTGTGTTTGTTTTCCTCCCGCTGCCATCTCATGCTACGTTTAATGACGCAGGCCCGGCTTTTGACTGATTTATCAGGGGCCATTAAGTCAGCTAGAAGGGAGCTGGAAAACACTTCTGCGTCTGTTTCTGAATACATGCTGCCTGCCAAAGCTCCTCGCCACCAGGCTGGCAGTATTCTGCTCTTTGGGGAGCGCCATGATCGCAGGCTACATAAAGTTTTAGAGTTCCTGGTGGTGGTGGGTTGTTTGAGTTTTATTTGTGTTTTATGGAAATATCCGTACGGTTTTTGGGTGTTGGGGGTTGGGGGTGCAGTTGTTGTTGGTGAGAGGAAATGACTTGTTGACTTCGAGGAAGTAAAAATCTGGTTGGTTGAAAGATTGACCAGTGTGTTAGCTCCAAGACTGTTGTTCTGAAGCAGCCATCTTGTACTGTAATGCTTACAACAATATTTGCAACATCAGTGGCCAAATTTCTTAACATAGAACAATTCCTAAAATTCCAGTGGGGCGTTGGGACATAAATACACTTTAACATTTCTGACAGTGATCGCCAGGAACCATGTGAAACCAGCAGCTGTTTCTAACAAGACCGTGTTACATGTGACAGTTGTTTGTGTGAAAGTACCTTTATAAGAAAGTGTTGCTGCCTATTAAACGGACCATCTGTAGGACAAGAGATGGCGGCCTTGGGGACATGTTCGCGATCCTATAAAAGCCTGCGTAAATCCGTAGTGATGAACAAGCCTGTAGTCAACATCTGCCAAAAAGGCTAGCGCAGCTAGGAGCCGGCTTTGCTTATGTCGTGCCGTCCATCACTTCATGAGAGGACGAAGGAGCTGAGTTGAGAGTGGCTCGCTGACTGACTGCAGCACCTTGCCGAACCTTATTGCCGCCCACAACAAGCTTCCATTAGTTCAGTCATGCAGTTCCTGAGAACTGTCACGGATTGGCTAAGCTGATGTTGTACCCCCCCCCCCCCCCCCCCCTCGCTTTTATGTGGTCAGTAGATTGATCTATCTTAACTCCAGTGTCATATGAGTCAGACATCCAAAGCATGACTCATCAGGTAGCGAAGACTGCTTAACTCTTATTTGTGTAAGTCACCTGGACAACCCACATACAACCCAATGTGTCACTGGAAAACACTGCTGAAGGATTATTTGTCAACACAAAGCAGGAAGATTTGCCTTCATTTTTTAATGTAAAAGAGAAATACTGTTCCGTGAAACCTGAACCTCTTAATGCTCAGACTTATTTTTCAGTTTAACAATCCTGAAACACACTGTGCACTGACCGCTGTGAACTGTTCAGTAAGTAAAGTCGATATGAAAGGTATGCTGTTACAATCATGAGGATTGAGAGCACAGACCTGTCTGAGGGTCATTTGGGTGGAAGGGGTTAAATCAACTTTTACAGTGTTTTTGAAAGCCCACACTAGCGGAGGCCACTCGCATGAATTAGGGGTGTAGGACATAAAATGGGCTATTCAACTGTGCCCACTGTTTACTTATTTTATATTGTATCTCCACTGTCAAAAAAGTGGCACCTGCCCAATGTTTTTCGTTGTCTCCCTGAATTTGTTCTGCTTGCGGGGCGGTTGGCTTCTCTTCAATCTGTGACAGCGATGCTGCTGGTGTTCTTCAGCAATGCTGAAGGGCCTCGCCTCGTGCGCACGAGGGGGCGGGTGGGCAGCCTGTCCCCCCCCGTCCCCCCGTCCACAGTAGTCGGTCGTCGGCGATGTGAAGTGACGCTCCGTCAGCTTCTATGAGGCGCCGGCCGGGCGTCTTCCTGCGCTTCGCCGCAGGGCATGCATTATTCAACAGCCCAATAACGGATCCTCCCTCAGCCCTGGCCTAGTCAAAAGCCCATCCTGCTCCCAGGTTGACGCCAGCTAGCGTAGGGGGATGGGGGTGTCCGCTCGGTGGGGTGAGAGGGTAGAAGCACTCTGATGCGCGTCTCTGGCTGCCTAATGAAGTATGTAAGTGGGAAGTGTCTGATAGGGCTGCCAGTGCACATGCTCAGGATACTAGGGAGAGATTGACAGCTCCTGAAGCCCCTCCCACTGCCACGGCCGCAGCGTTGGAGTCTTGTGCTGGTTAGTCAGCAAACATGTAGACTTCAGAGCGAAGGGACTTACGATCAACCCACTTTTTTGGTTTGCGCATTTTAATGGGCGATCTAGAATAACCAAGCGGCCCGTGCAATTAAATGCCTATTTTATGTAGTGATGGGAACAATTATGAAAACAGCTCTGTAGGAGATTCCGACCTGGAATAGGCAAGTGCACGTTCAGTGAGTGCCTTTGTTTTCCTTAGTCTCCATGAAGGGCCTCTGACTGGAGAAATAGTAAAGAAAGAAAGAGAGGGAGAGAGAGAGAGAACAAGAGAGACAGAAAAAGAGAGAGAACCCAGGAGAGACACTGTCTACACCCAACTCCCTGTGGTCTAATTAAACTGTATAGAAAGGCAGAGTGAAGGAGACTAATATGTAAAATGTGAGAATTAATGGCGTGCAGGGTGTGTCTCCCTCATGTCTTGCTACAGCAGACACACACTCTCGGGCACACACGCGTGTGCACGCACACCCACGCTCTGTCGCTCCTTCGTCTGACATGTGGCACCACTGAAGGGAAAGCGAGGGGCGCTCTCGGACGTTTGAGAGACGGCACTGTAGTGGCCGGCGTTGCCGCCCACTCGAACAGGGATTAAAGCTCTCTTACGCGGGAAGTAAGAGCAGATCCGACGGGACACATGGCATACCTCGTTTTGACTTTCTCCTCTTTCATAACCCGCTTTCCTGTTCGTGCTATAGCATTAGTGAGAATGTAAAAAACCCATTTAAAAATGTCGAGTTTAACAATGGCTAAACAAAGAGTTTAACTAATAACCAGAGGGGGGCGCTCTGATTTGACCACGCCACTCCAGCCGGTTCATCCCTGGGAACGCTGGAGTCATGCGCATGGGGTTTGCGCTTTGCATAAGTCGGATTATTGCTCTTTAGAGCATTTAAAATGAGCTTTCTGGGAATCTGAGATTCACAGACCTTGATGCCACGTGTCACAGAGGTTTGCTAACGTTTTGCTGGGTAATTTTCTGGCTACGTGCTTCTGTCCCTCTGCGTCTCTCTTCTCTCTGTGGCGTCAGTTGGTGTGTGGTCTCAACATGTATGAGGTGAGGGAGTGGCTGCTCTCTGTCACCAAAAGAAGATCGATGACCCGTTACCTCAGCCATCGCTGGTTTAACGTGCAGCCTCCGGCCCTGGCCCAGAGTGCCTCCCTGCTCTTATGTTCTCTTTCTCTCTCTTCAGACTCTTCTACTCTCCCTCCTTGGCCCTGCTCTGCTGTGGTCCCACCATCCTTTCCCCAGTTCCCATCTTTCCTCGCCAATGTCTCCTGGTTCTTTACCTTTCGCTGTCCCTTCGCCCTGCTCTGTCCCACCTTGCACGGCCCTTTTCCTGTTTCCTGCTGTGCGCCTGCATAATATGCTTGGGCTGCGCTGCCTCCCGCTGGCGGACGAGGCCGGGGTTTCCACCCGCGGCGAGTATGATCTCAAACTGGCCGACAGGCGTCACCTCCTGCCCCGATCCGCTCTGCCGCTGCCCGCCGGGGCCTGATGGACGGGTGGCGGCGTGATTTTCCGCTCCGTGTCCCGCTAAATTCACTGCGCGTGGATGTGAATATTGCAGCTTTCTTCTGCCCGAATGAACGTACTGAAGTCAGAGGGACCCCACCTGCCATGCAAGCAGATGTCTCATGGGGTGTCGGCACCAGATTCTGTCACATGTCACATGGGAATAAAAGTGGTACGAATCAAAGGAAGTAGTCAGCATAATTCTTTATGCAATTCTATCTTGGGCCAATGTTGATATGTTCCTACAAGAAACTAAGCTAAGGTTTTTAAGCCATGAATAGTAAATGAGGTGCAAGTGAACTGGTTTGTGAGGTTTTAGTATTGTGCATGCAAAAATATGCCCATGTGCACTGTAAAATAGGAAACATTTAGGCATTCAGGTGTGGTTCATAAACTGGTTTTGAGGTTTGTCCATTTTAGTGATTGTATCAATATCAAATGTATCGGGAGCGAGAATATTTCTGGTCTTTCCTTTTGATCTGAAGTTAGGGCTTACGATACTGTTTAGAGTAATGATATTAGCGATCAACACATGGATCTTGTACTAGCGACAATCAATTTGCAGAATGCCGTCTAGTGAAAGTGGTAATGGCTTGGTTTGATAGTCTTGCCAAACTCGGGAAGTCATGAGGGAGATGTGAGAGTGAGAGGATGAAGGTGTCTGACTGCGAGACGCAGATGAAGATCAGAGGGTCCGCCGCTTCCAGAGACCCCTCAGGGGCTAAATCAGTCACTTCTTGCTTGCTCTTTTTCACTCCAGGTTTCCTCTCCTGCTCAGAGACGGCAGGCGAATACAAATGCGCCACCTCCCCTGATTGCGATCTCATTGTAGCCGCGGGAACGCTATCTGGCCAAAAACCTGTGAATTGATAATCCTCCATTTTATTACAAAGCCCTGGCCGGCTACAGGTAATCATTTATGGTAGCTGCTATCGCGCCGGGACGATACATCACCGGCCCTCGTGAAAGATGGTCCACCCACAGCTTTACGACGCCTCTGTTTCTCTAAGCCCTTCCCCTCCCCTCCCCTCCCCTCCCCTCCGGTGAAAAATACTTACAGTGGATATCTGGCAGACAGGGGGAGCGAGCTACAACGCAAAGAAAGTTCTGCGCTGTCACATAATTAAGGAGCGAGAGGGATTTCTGCATACAAGAGACTTTGAAACAAGCCTGCTTAGTGGGCCATTGTTTACCACGGCAACGGTGCTAACAAGCCGGCAGCTCGGCTGACCCCTGCTGCTCCCAGCATGCTTTGGGAAAGTGCCGTGCATACGGTAGGAGGAGGGGGGCACGTTGAACAGAAGTGTGGCAACATCCAGCCTCTGTCCACTCCTGCTTCTGCAAATTAGTGCCGATCTGTAATATATTATGCTACCTGTTAGATAAGACATTGCATTATCAGCTAAACCCATGACTTATTGCTGGAATAAATCACGAGCAACTCATTGGTGAGTTGTTTGGGTGTAGAGCTTTCCAGGGGCTGGAAATGAAAGAAAAGAAAGTATGAAAACCCAGACACTGCAGATGAGAGCAGAGCGGTGCTTCATCAAGCCACTTTAGTTAGATAAAACAGCAGGGAAGCGAAAGAACTAGAGCAGGCAGCCTGTGAGACGAGGTCTCGTTACAAGGTGAACATGCAAATTTAGGTTCAATTTTAATTAGAAAGCGATTAAGCTCGCGTCGGAGAAGTGTTTCGGGCTTGGAATTGGGAATTGAATTGGCTTTGACACCATGAAGAAAATGGAATTGTCAATGATATTGAATTCCAATGTGCTCCAGGAAGGCCTTTTCTCTCCGCCTTGCGCAGTGTCACAAGGTTGCCACCCGACACGGGATTGATTGTGTCACTCATTATGTATGTCTCCTCTGCGCACAAGCCATTAATCCTAAAAAGGTTGCCACTTCAGGTGGATGCAGTGCTATGCAGCTCATAATGCCAGACACAAGTCCCTTGTGCCTTAGCAGGTATCGTACAGGAGGTGATAATGCGCACTTGTCTTGTTTACGCATGCATATTAATATGAGTATTCTCTGCACATATATATAGCTATGAAAATGTAAGCATATACTAGAGTATTATGGAATATAATAGAGTATGGAGTATACACAGAGTAAGCCATTGCTACCCACCTTTTATTGTCCTTCCAGTTGAATAAAACTGCACTAAAATTTAACTCCGATCATTCTGCGTTCACTGCACTGCTTAAACTGAGTCTGTGTGTGCGCGTGTGCGCGCGCATGTGCAAGCATCTGCCTGTGTGTTCTAGTATATCTGTAAGAGGATGTGTGCATGTGTATCCCCATATTGCACATTTCCTGATAGTAATGCTTGCACAGTGTATGTGCGTGTGTGTGTGTGTGTGAGTGTGTATTTGGGGCACACTCAGAGGCCGTCCTCCCCTCTCTGAATGACCCTGTGTTGGGAGGGCTTATCGCTCTGCTGTTCCACATTATTGATAGCCTGCGTGACTATTGACAAGGCGGTGTGGGGTGGGAGGGTAAAATCAGCCTTTGATATGACATATTGTGCATCTCAGCAGCACTCATAAATAATTCTGACAGGTTTTTGTATGCATGGGAAGGTCTGTGATTCGGCCTCCCCATAAAAATAAACTTCTATTATGGAATGTATTTGTCAAGTGGGTGTTTGATGGATGGGGCGGCGTTTAGTGTGTGGCAGGTGGAAGGCTCACAGACGCACTGCCTTCTGGGGAGGATTTGCCTGGGCTGAGCTGGTATAATTATTCAGTATGAGACGACATCACTCCTCGCGCGGAGCACGCACGCGCTCGCGCACTCACACGCACAAACATAGCACCTGAGCTCTCATATTCTCATTCCACAACTGCTTTATCAGTGGCTACCTTGTGACGACATACAGGGGCAGAGAGGAACACGCATAGGGGAGAGAGGGAGAGAGAGAGAAAGAGAGAGAGAGAGAGAGAGAGAGAGAGAACGCACATATAAATCAAAGGAGAAACTTTTTTTTGAATAATGCAGGAGTACTGTATCACAGTTGCATTGGATTATTATCGGCAGACAAGAAAAAGACAAACTGACAGAGCGGCAGGGAATCCATCACCTGTGACGCGCGTCTCACGGAGCTTATTGGGAATTCAGGGCCTGGGAAGAATGCGTATCTTGTTTTGCTGGGGCGGGGGGGCTTTCAAGCATGCTGCTTTCATCTACAATCGTAGCACTTGTTCAAGTGTTTGTGCCTGTGTTCAAACATTTATAACATGAAGACTAAGAGACACTAAAAGATGACTTCCTTTAAGAACACAAACAATTAAAAGTGGCGAGCCTCAGTGATCTAAGTGCACTGCACTTTCCCCAGTATTGAAGACACTGCAAATAAAGGCAACACACAACACAAATAAAGACTGCAAATAAAAGCAACATAACATCCAGAATGACACAATTTTCATAGTGACTTATAGACACTTTTGTGGTAACACATGCAAAATACACATTTACATAATAGATTATGCCGTTGTTGACATGTGTGCTGTCTTGTTCATAATGCATAGTGCTAATAATGTATTGTGCTCGCACGTGTCTGGCTGCCGCACGGAGTGTGTCTAGTGTGCAGCAAGGTTGTTCTCTCCTGGGCTTTTTCACAGGAATCACTGCAAATGAGATTTAGTCATTTCACATATGTTTATTGGGCTTTATGTTTCGGTGGATGTGCGTGTGAGTGAGTGTGGGTTCGCATACACACACACACACACACACACACACACACACACACTGGGGCAGGCACATGTGCACGTGCGCCCGTTTGGGGGTAGGGGTGCTACGTGCGCCCTTCCTCCAGGTGTGGGTGTGGGCTCTGGAGCGCAGCAACACTCGGGTGGGCGGCACACCTGTTCCCACGGCCCTCAGCACTCTCGGCGGAACAGCTGCGGTGGAGCCGAGCGGCCCACGGAGGGCCCGCTCCTCTGCTCCTTGCGCCTCCCCCCAACGCCTCCACTCCAGGCCTGCGGCTACACGCCCAGCCGCCTCCATGCTGGCCCACGTATTAATGGCTCGCTGCGTGGGAGGGGTCAGGAATAAAGGCACAGCGGATGTTCGTCCGTGTGTGTGCTCACGTTAACAGTGTGTGTGTGCGTGCACGCGCGTGTGTGTGGCGTGAACAGTGCACATCCATGACCAGAGCTCCCAACCATCTGCTTTGTTACAATGATGCTTTTGTGCTCGCTACCCACCCGAGCAGCCCACGAACTGCCTGGATTCTGCAACGCTGCGATCGGATCCGCGGCTTATTGTGTACAGAACCCGCTTTTGTTGTGTGCTGGCACTAGCGTACAGCTCAGCCTTGGGAGCAGTGGACTCAGTCTATTGAACCCCCCTCACGTTTAGCCTGTCCGGCGTGTCAGCCCTACTCAACTAAAAGGAGCCAGGAAGCCCCCTGACTGCGATGCCTCCTGAAGGCTGCTTGACTATGCACAACTATCCGTCTCCATTTGCACAGGGCAGAAATGTGTAATCCCCTGTAAGGGGGTCTGTAGCAGCTCAGGGTCAGGGCGAACCGCAGGATTTGGTCAATAGGCTTACAATACCATCAGGCACTATTGATCTTGCTGGACCTTAGTGCCTGTGTTACGCTAATTGTTTCTTTTGCTGGCCTGTAGCAAAGAAAACATTAAACTCACCGTTCATGAATTTTAATTTGAAGGAACCCCATCCCCCCATCCCCAGCTCAAGGAGCTTCTATGTTGTGTGAGTATATAGTACTTGCATATGAGTGTAACGAGGGTTGATGGGGTGATCAGTTAATTACACAGTGTTATCATGGCACATGTACACACACACACACACACACACACACACACACCATGTGTCCTTGTCTATGTTTTAGAGTTTGTTTTACAGTTTTCAATGTTCAGTTCAAATTTTTAAAATGCTCCGGGCTTTTCCTGCCCAGATTATAATTTTTCCTGACCACAAGGACCCTCACTTCACTCTCATAAAAGTGTTTCAACCTGAGTTATCATTTAGTAAAGCAGGTTTGGCCAAGAGCCCCCACAGCATGTAACAGCAACCTGATAATGAGATATAGTCCCAACATTTTAAACTTGCTGGTCAAGCAAGCCTATGTTGATAATTCACTTAAAAGTTTAGGGTGAACTTATTAGTCTTGTTATTATACTTGTTAAATTATGCTGTTATACTGCTATATTATTGCACAGAAAAACTGGCAAAAGTGGATCTTTGTTTATGTGAGTGTAAAAAATGATTTAGAGGTTGAAGCTTCTTGTATTGGGCAAGGTGTTTTTAGTGTGGCTTAATTGTAGTAATTTGTGACTTGTTTGCTCTTTCGTGGTTTGGATTCATGCCCAATAGCAAGCTGTTTGAAACGTGTTCTTGTACAGATTACCCGCTTAAGGGCATTTCCACACTTGTCCCGAATACTTGAGGCCACACTCAAGCGGTGAAGAACAGTGCTTTTTTTGATAAATGGCATTTCACCGTGCACCACGAACCCTGAAAAGGGAAGTGACGCATTAAGTCGAAGCAGACACGTTCATAAATGAACCAATCACAGAACCCAACATGTAGCGCCAGGAG
Organism: Electrophorus electricus; assembly: GCF_041902795.1. Lineage (NCBI taxonomy): Eukaryota > Metazoa > Chordata > Actinopteri > Gymnotiformes > Gymnotidae > Electrophorus > Electrophorus electricus. The sequence goes on along the minus strand of NW_027658599.1, from coordinate 674 downwards.
CGGACAGATGCCACATTCACAGCAGACGGCACAGAGTTTGCTCGATTTCAGACAGACCAGAGATTGGTTCTCTGGACCGCTCCTGGGTTCGAAAATAGCTTTCACCAAATGTACAGGCAAAAGCAGACCTGGGTCTGGCAAAACTCTTGTTTCAAAATGCTCTTAAACTAATATTGGCAGCAAAGTCTAGTGGAATACACAGCCGTTGTAATGTTCTTCTTCATTTATTCTAGTTTCTTTAAATTGCTTTCTGTTTAAAACCACAAAAAAAAAAAATGGATTACACAAATGAAGTATTTACTGCAGAGGCCTAGTAGAGGTCATGTACACCACAGGTGTCATGTTTCTCTGTTCTTTCTTTATATTGCTTGTGCAGTTTTTAGCACTGTTTTTTTTTTAACATCTAAATGTAAACTTTGGGGGAGAGAGAGAGAAAGAGAGAGAGAGTCAAAAAGAGAGAGAGAGGGTGATTGAAGACACTCAGACCTTCTCATCCATTTCACATTTGTTCCAATCAATTATTCAAGCAGACAGCCAATTACAAATTAGAGGATTTGAGAGGCTGGATTCACCTCTCCAAAGGCCTGCATTAGACAAGTCTTCCAGTGACTAATAGCAGCAATTCATTTACTGTTGAGTGTGAGTGGTGTTTTAAACTCCTCTGGTATTAAAGC
>NW_027658598.1:0-31499 GCF_041902795.1 Electrophorus electricus | reverse complement strand
ATCCCCAGCTTGCTGCAAAAACATACACCAATGCCTACTTCACAGACGTCAACACCTACGATGACTACTAAGCATGGAGTTGTACGCCCAGCGCTCCACTGCGACTAATCCATGCCTTCTTCTCTTTTGTTTTTTGGCTTTGTGCATTGCTTTTTTCGATGTTTTATCTTAAGCGTCATTCAAAAATAAACTCCCAGCGATTCATCCTGAGGTCTAACGGGGACTCTACGCTCATGCTCGCTGGTGTGGACACCAGAGCTCTGTAAACGCTCCTCCATGCCCTTGTGGGCATCACCACTGCATCTGTGGGATGGAGAAACATTTAAAAAAGTTGTTAGAGAGGCAGTCTGCTCTCTAACGTGACTCCTGTGGATCGTCTGGGGCCATGCCTGGCTTTGCTGCATGGTCTTCATCCAGCGTCGTCTTCTCCGTTGTCATTTCATTTGTTTTGCATGGTCGATTGCGTCCCAGCGGACGGGACCCGTGTCCTGCGTGATCTGGAGAGCTTTGTCTGCTGTGCTGATTCAGCACTTGCCCTGTGCCTCACCGAGATCCCATGCTGAGGCCCCGCGCTGGTGTTTAGGATGTTCGTCCACCGGAACAGAAGAAAAAAAAAGGCACATCAGACAAAGTCCAGACAATCAACACGTAGACACTTTGGTGTCTGGCAAAGGTGTTTGTGTCTCTTTCAGGCTTGTGTTGACTGAGCTGTTAGCAGTGGTCGGAATATGTGTTTTTGTTGTACACTCAGCATATATTGTATGTCTGTGTAGCTTTTGTAGATTGAACTATGACAATGCAGTGTTAGCTCGCTCTGCTGTAACCCTGCGTTTCTGCATAGCATCGTTTTAACATGTAGAAGAGGTCTGAAGAAGGACAGTCCAAGCACACTTTATCACTACCTTTTTATAACTGTAAGACTTTGATAATTTGAATACAATGAGCATATTTCATGTTGTTGTTTTGTTTAAGATTTAAACAGGAAGTCACACAGATGAGTATTATTCTTATCTAATTGTTGTTCATTTGTCTAAATGTCATTTTCATGTTTTCTAAATGGTATGCTAATTCCTTTTTCTTCGTTGTCACATTTCTTCATGGAGATAACCACCTATAATGGAAAGGCATCATCGCTGACGGGACGTTTGTTCGATTTCTACTAACTTTCTTTTTTACCTGCAAAGAATTCTGTTTGCTTGTTTTAATCTGCATAAATTAAAAGTGCTTCATATACTGTTACCAGTGTTTGGAGTGTCTCCGGTCCAGAGAGGGTGGGGCGGGAGAATGGCTGCGATGGATGGCCTTCCACATACTTTTGCAGTGACACAATCAGTTTCTTTCGGAGCACTGCTCTCCGTCAGCTTTTAACCTGATGGGGAAAATTTTGTCCTTGTAATTAATCACCTGCACAGAAGTGCTGATACCACTGATCCCAGAGCAGTATCAGGCAGCCAGGAAATCAATCAGTGTTTACCTTGACTTGATGTGCACTGTATCTTAAACTACTGTCAGGGTCGGCCAGGGTCCCGCCGTGTTTAGGGAAGCATTGATGTCAGTCATGTGTTATTGAAAGGGATGTCTGTTCGGGTCCATTTGCAGTAGTGTGGCAGCTCTGTGGCAGTTTCAAGTTTCTTCTTAAATAACTAACATACTATGCACTTCCTTCTGACCTGAAGATGACCCTCTGCCTGTGTTGCTGTACAAAACACATCCTGTTAACCAAGGCATGCTCGCACACGCACACACACACACACACACACACACACATACACACACACAGACACACACACGCACACACACATACACTCACACACACGCTCGCACACACACACACACAGACACACACACACACAGACACACACACACACAGACACACACACGCACACACACACACACACACACACACACACACACACACACACTCACACACACACACAGACACATACACACACACACGCACACACACACACACACAGAAACACACACACACACACATACACTCTCACACACACGCTCGCACACACACACACACACACACACACACGCAGACACATATGCATGCCTGGATCAAGTGTATCATCTCACATGTAAACCCAAAGTTGGATTACCGCCCATCAGGAGTCTGTGCAGTCGCTGTGTCGCCATCCAGCTGAGGGTCCAATCAGGAAAACAAAGATCATGAAAAGGAGAGAACTGTTGCAGTAGTGGCGCCACAGTGTTACACAGGACACCCTGAGAACTGTTACAGTAGTGGCGCCACAGTGTTACACACCCAGAGAACTGTTACAGTAGTGGCGCAACAGTGTTACACAGGACACCCTGAGAACTGTTACAGTAGTGGCGCCACAGTGTTACACAGGACACCCTGAGAACTGTTACAGTAGTGACGCAACAGTGTTACACAGGACACCCTGAGAACTGTTACAGTAGTGGCGCAACAGTGTTACACAGGACACCCTGAGAACTGTTAAAGTAGTGGCGCCACAGTGTTACACACCCAGAGAACTGTTGCAGTAGTGACGCAACAGTGTTACACAGGACACCCAGAGAACTGTTACAGTAGTGGCGCAACAGTGTTACACAGGACACCCTGAGAACTGTTACAGTAGTGGCGCCACAGTGTTACACACCCAGAGAACTGTTACAGTAGTGGCGCAACAGTGTTACACAGGACACCCTGAGAACTGTTGCAGTAGTGGCGCCACAGTGTTACACACCCAGAGAACTGTTACAGTAGTGACGCCACAGTGTTACACAGGACACCCTGAGAACTGTTACAGTAGTGACGCCACAGTGTTACACACCCAGAGAACTGTTGCAGTAGTGACACGACAGCGTTACGCACCCTGAGCCTTCGCAAGTGCAGCTGTCTCCCTTCTCTACTGATCTAAACCTCATTCTCCGTTTCCATCTCAGTGCACGTGTTTTCAATGCCCCGTCGCTTCCATGTCTTCAAACATTGCTCCTAGGAAGTTCAGCTTTGTTCTTTGGCATCCAGCTATGCAGCCTGAAACTGCAGTGTTTCATGAAGAAAAAGTCAGAACTGCTGTTTGTGATACGCATTCGTAACATCCCAGAAGGGACTTCACAGGTTATTTTCATCATTCCCAAATACCTGGACCAAGCATAAACAATTCTGCAATATCACGTATAACTTTAAACAATTAAGAATGTGTATGGGAACTCCTTTATGGGGCAGGCACGTTGAGGGCCTGTGGATCTGTTATTAACGTACATGTTACTGAGACACAGGCCAGCCAATACCTGGTTTAGCTTCCCTTTAGGATATCCACCTGAATCACACATCCATTTCTGCATTTCCTGCCCTGTAGTGCTTGTTGACTCTGAAAATATCAATGTAACAACAGTTAATGCTTACTGAAACTGTTCAAGGGTAAACCACAGTTTGTAAAACTACATGCTGTGAGAGCGCTTTGGAATAATCTGGATTTCTGCATGAATGCCTCCTAAAGTGGGGTCTGATCTTAATAAAAATAAATAATGTTTTTTTCAACAAACAGCACACACAGTATTTTACACTGTAATGCCTTATTGGAACAATTGGTTCAAATCATTAAAGTAACAAGTACAAAGAACAAGAGCATTCATGAGAGTTAAGTGTTCTGTTCAGGTGTTCTAGTTGGGTTTTCAATTCAGGTGTCAGGTGCTCTATTCAGGTGTTCTATTCAGGTGTCAGGTGTTCTATTCAGGTGTCGGGTGTTTTGTTCAGGTGTTCTATACAGTTGTCAGGTGTTCTATTCAGATGTCAGGTGTTCTATTCAGTTGTCAAGTGTTCTATTTGGGTTTCTATTCAGGTGTCAAGTGTTCTATTCAGGTGTTCTATTCAGGTGTCAGGTGTTCTATTCAGGTGTCAGGTGTTCTATTCAGGTTTCTATTCAGGTGTCAGGTGTTCTATTCAGGTTTCTGTTCGGGTGTCAGGTGTTCTATTCAGGTGTCAGGTGTTCTATTCAGGTTTCTATTCAGGTGTCAGGTGTTCTATTCGGGTTTCTATTAAGGTGTCAGGTGTTCTATTTAGGTTTCTATTCAGGTGTCAGGTGCTCTATTCAGGTTTCTATTCAGGTGTCAGGTGTTTTATTCAGGTGTCAGGAGTTCTATTCAGGTGTCAGGTGTTCTATTCAGGTTTCTATTCAGGTGTCAGGTGTTCTATTCAGGTTTATTTTCATCTGTCAGGTGTTCTATCCAGGTGTTCTATTCAAGTGTCTGGTGTTCTATTCAGGTTTCTATTAATCTGTCAGGTGTTCTATTCAGGTTTCTACTCAGGTGTCAGGTGTTTTATTCAGGTGTTCTATTCAACTGTCAGGTGTTCTATTCAGGTGTCACGTGTTCTATTCAGGTTTCTACTCAGGTGTCAGGTGTTTTATTCAGGTGTTCTATTCAACTGTCGGGTGTTCTATTCAGGTGTTCTATTCAGGTGTCAGGTGTTCTACTCAGGTTTCTAATCAGGTGTCAGGTGTTCCATTCAGGTTTCTACTCAGGTGTCAGGTGTTTTATTCAGGTGTTCTATTCAACTGTCGGGTGTTCTATTCAGGTGTTCTATTCAGGTGTCAGGTGTTCTATTCAGGTTTCTACTCAGGTGTCAGGTGTTTTATTCAGGTTTCCACTCAGGTGTCACACATTGTGGAAGCTCATGAGAGTGAAAAGGTTTACAAATGGATTTCTTACACTTAGGCCTTGTTAACAAAGTCTATAATCAGGCAAAGTTCAGGTAGGAGAAAAGCTGCTCTCTCTCTGGGCCTAACACTGATGTGAGGACACACCAGCGAATCCTTAAACAGGTGACACGTGATGACAGGATACTATGACGGACAGCCTCTGCTCGCCAAACAAAATGTTTGCTCTTAAGTTTGGTCTTAATACCACATGAATGTTGCTTGACAGTAATGGAACAATATTCCTTGGACACCTGAGGTTTAAACTAGTTTAAATTGGTTGGTATACACACAGTCATGAAATACCACAGACTGAAACCTCTCTATTGCGACGCCAGCCAGAGGGAGTGCAACAGTGTAAAGAGTCTCTGCTGCTTCTGCATCTGGCACTAGCTGAGGGAACAGCAGATTCTAATATATGTCTGGATATAGTAAAATAGAACGTCCACCCATTTGGTTGTGATGCAAAAGAGGTCGAGTCATTAAGAGAGTGCCTTAAAGTGACTCCACTGACCATAGTCCCATGGTCCAGCACTACAGGGGAACACTGGACAGGCCGCTTGAGCAAGACATCCTGTAATAAACACAAACTGCAGACCAACACACCTCCATCCTTCTGTGAAGGTCTGATCAGCAGATGCACCTATCGCTTCAGTTGATGTTGCTGTTACACATTAGGGGTTATTTTCATGCAGAAGTCATGAGAACGTCCCTTGGTGTGTCTGCCTGTAAGACATGTTGGACAGCAGTGTGGTCCATCACCTCTGTCCTGCTGTTTGTGCTCAGCATATGAGGTGGTGCTATGCGCAGGACCTCCACCTCGATGTCAGAGCCCCTGCTCCGTTTGGTCTCCCGGGCCCATTGGCAGCTGGGTGGAGACCCACGCCCCAGTCTTCATGGAGTCTGACAGCTGCAAACACTCCTCCTCCTCCTCCTCTCCACGAAACCCTCCATCGTTTACCGCAGTAAAGGTTTTCGGTTCAGATTGAGGCAGAAATATGATGTGGCTAACCTGAAACTGCAGTAGTATCAGTTTCACAAGTTTTAAAAGCGCAAAGCGAGTTATTTCAAGAACGTGAAAGTGAGATTGAAGGTATGTTTATGTTCAGTTTATTTCACAGCTTCAAGTAAAACACTGTACAACCTTGAAGGTTTATTAAACTTAAACTGTCTCTCTCTTTGAAATTCTTACTCAACACGTTCATGCCTTTGCCCGTCATCTCAGTGAATCGTATTTGCTCACGCTGCGCGTGACGTCACACACATGCCAAAGATTCCTGTCTGATGGTGAAATTTGGTGCACGTTTACAGTGAGCCCGAGGTGCCCAGGCTGGCACGGCCTTCCCCTTCTCTCGCTGCACTCTTCTTTCTCTCCTTTGTTTTCTCCACCTCTTTCTCTTTCCACTCAGAGTTAAAGGAAGGACACCGTTTCCTTGTATTCATCACTTCTGTGACGTCCCCCAATGAAACGTTTCCACATAAGCATGTTCTTTCGGGACGTGTAAATCATGAACGGAGTTCAGCAGATCTCCTGCTGGATCCATCTCCTCAGACGTTGAGCTTTCATGGTAAAGGGGGAGGCTTTTGCAGGGCTGTGGACTGTCTGTTACAGTCAGCAGTTGACAGCAGCTGCTTCCCTACACAGCAGGTTATTTTTTATCTGCGTTGGCAGTATCTTAAAGAATGTTGTAACTTAACATTTTACTTGCCATTTAAAGTCTATGATTCCTAAAGCTATTAATGACAACATTATTGTCGTTGTACCGGGCCTGAGCATTGTTTTGCGTTGTTTTCACACTGTCGTTAATAATACCTGGTCATTACCGCTTTGGACAAATGCGTGTTTCCTAGTGTTGCAGTTCATAATGGATATTGGTGTATAACAGAAATGTCAGCAGATGAGAAGGTCTCCACATGGGTATGCATCATGTGTGTATGCATCGCAGTCTCCAACGGCCATGCAGACCTATAGTTTCACCTGCCGATCTTCACTGCAAACACGCAGTGTCTCCTCTGCTCTCGAGACTAGCCTCCTATGTTCCTCTGAGCCTTGCTGATATGAAACACAAGCATCTTTCCTCAGCTCAGCCTCAAACAGTGTGTCAGACGTATAATGACTGAAGATTGAAGACAGAAGTCCCTGACGTTTGGACTTCTCGTCTGGTCGTCTAGTCACTTTCACTCATCACAATGTATCTGTCCTTAAACCCCTGAGTGGAATAACGACTTGACAAGTGCTGTCCAGCTTCTGGGGTTCAGGACAGGTCTCGTCTCTGTAAGTCTGCACTGGACCTGCGTGATGGATGACGTGGGCGTTGGCTTCGTGGGTTTGGTCCCATGGTGAGAGACAGACCAATTTCATACAAAAGCAGGTTCACTCTGCCTTGTAGACACTGGGCGTCCAGTCCTGTCAGGTGCACAATAACACTCAGTCTGACATCGGATAACACTGGAACCGCTGAGTCCAAGTAGAAAGGACGAGAAAACCTTGGAAGAATGTAGGAGTTGTGTGTGTGTGTGTGTGTGTGTGTGTGTGTGTGTGTGTGTGTGTGAGGGGGTGTTGGGTGTGTGTGTCTGTGGGAGGATGGGCTTGTGTGTGTTCCAGTAGTCATGGTCCTAAGCTGTACTGAGAATGCTAGCTCCCCTCCTCACAAACACACACACCACTGTCATGACATCTGGGGCTGCAGGTGGTTCAGATGCAGAAAGCCACGACTCAGATCACTGGAAATCTCCTTCTCCTCCAGCCAGACTTGCCTGCCAATTCCCAGTCAAGCTCTGCCACTGTTCATCAGCAGCTGCTCCGGCCAGCGTTTCTCTCTCTCTCCGCCCCTCTGAATCCAAACAGTTGTGCTCTGTCCTCAGTATCAGCCAATCCCATGAGCTCCATGACAACTCTACACCTCCTGCTTCTCCAACTCCATCAATGAGGGGTTTGTCAAAAAACTCTCAGCTGCCCTCTACAATCCCCACCACCCCACTATGGGATTCATCTCGCCTGCTGAGAGAAACAGAGGTTGCTGTTGTAAGCAGGAGTGATATAGAGAGTGCTGGGGAAAAGAATTTAACAGAGAGGATAAACACATTATTAGGAGTCTTCTGAAGAAGAGTTTTCCTAACTGAATCGGAAACCTGCCAATAGCTTGTGTTTCCTATTTAAATTTTATTCAGATGTTGTTATTTACTGTTATTGTTTATTGTTGTTGTACATCCAGGTGATCCCAGCAGCAAAGACAAAACATTTAATCAGTTTTGTTTGTCCCAAAGCTGCTGTATGTTTTTGTCTTTAAACACGTAGCCTTTCTCTCAGCTCTGTTTAACAGCACTTGGAGCCCCGTGGGTCACCACAGGACAGGTGAGCGAGTGATGCTAATGTCCCCTTCTGTTTGTGTGGTCCCCCACACACACTCTGGGTTGGCATCTCTCTCAGTCGACAGTAAGAGAGGTGAGAACTGAGCTCTCTTCGAGCATCCCCGCACCTCAAGCATGGCTCCCAGCAATGGGGTCGAACCCTTCTTGGCTTCCGATGCCAAGCTACGAGCCATCAGTGAGATTTCTACGAGCCATCAGTGTGATTTCTCTCAAATCCATCAGCACACTCTGGCATCTAGGAGTGTCTTCAAGGTGATTTATTTGGTATGAGTAACATATTAAACTTAGTTCAACAGCAGGATTCTGAACTGTGATTGAGACATAGGAGGACTTCCTGCGATCGTAAATCAATGGGACATGCCGTCTGAGTGTTCTCATCACTTTCAATGTCTTTCACAAGGAGAAAGGTCTAAATTAATTAATAAGCAATCTGTCATAGCTCTGGGCTCTAGGTCATCATTAGCATCACCCTGAAGATAAGATTTCTCCGTGATAGCTCTAGGTCAGCGTTATTGTCACTCTGAAGGTAAGATCTCTCAATGATAGCTCTAGGTCAGTGTTAGCATTACCCGGAAGGTAAGATCCCCACACGATAGCTGACATTTAAACTATGGGTCACAACCTTCTCTTGATATCCGACAAGCCGATTCAAGACCTCAATAACAATTCCCTTCCACTTTAAAGTTATGGTTGTTACATTTTCAGACATTCAGACAGTTTCCTGGGGAAGGGCAGATTGATGTAGGCTTTTAAATGTTCTGATCTGATCTCTAAGATCTTTAGGAGAATAAACAGCAGCCTAAAGGAAAAACAAAACCAGCAAAAAAGTTTTGGTACTATTTATTCACCCAAATGGTTTTGGGAGAACGGCCTTTGGTGACTTTGATGAACTTTGATGAAATGTGGTTTTGGATCATCTGTGTGAATTTACAGCTGGACAAACTCTGCATTCGTCTGCATTTCTCCTCTGGCAAAATTTAGCACCATATCAAGAAACAAAGGCTGCTTAGAAAGTCCATTTTGTTGTAGGTAAGAAAATAAGGTTCAGTCTGTTGCCTCTGGGAGCTTTCTCGAGAAAGACCACGTAATCTGACCATATGTTACACACTTCTGTATTGCTTTGTATCATATTGCGCAGGGCTCATTTTGTGAGACCTTGGGTGGGAATCCCATTCCCTGTGGCTGAAAAAGGACAAAGCCTACTTACAAAGCAGAGAAGAAAAAGAAATCTATCCCACTCCCAGGGAGCTAATCCAACACAAACAGCAAAGGAAGCATCTACGAGGGAAACATCATCCTGTGGCCGATCAGACTCTGAGCTTGTCCTGAGCTTGTGCCTTTTTCAGCTTCACTCGCAGAGATGATTGCCTGGCTGGACGCCATGACATTTATCTGTCACAGAACATTACAAAGTCAAAACATTCCACAGTGCAAACACTACGTCATGCACCATCACTGCAAGTCTCCGATGGGGCGGGAGTGCAGAGTTTTGTAGTCTGTGCCGGGTGTGACATAATTCATCACCATAGTAACCACCCCGGGCCTCGGAGTCTCCAAACAACCCGTACACTGTTTGACAGGTTGCAGGCAGAAACAGGTCATGGGATTTTGGTGGGGAGTTAAATAATATATAGTTGTAGCAAGCAAACATATATATATATATATATATATATATATATATATATATATATATATATATATATATATATATATATATATATATATATATATATATGACTAACAGAACATGTGTGTCTCTGTATGTATATATATTTTTATTGTTTATCGGTTGTTATAGCAACCGAATATCAGTTATATATATGGGCAATGTGGCACTGTTCAAAATTCAAAAATACCATCAGAACATGTAGCATGTGTGGATGCGTTGGTTCGTTGAGCTCAGTGCCCTCATCACTACAGCTCTGCTCCAGAGTCAGAGAGAAATGTTTCTGTCTTACTAACTCTAAACCTAAACCTAACCCTAACAAAGTGTATGTGTGTTTGTATACGCACAAGTTGTACCATTAAAGTTTTTCAGTAGCTACAGAACATTTATCAACAGACTCCGACAGCTCCATCTCTGTTATCTTTCAGGGACTGCTGTGCTGAAATGAGACTTTAGTTACTGCTGTTTTTGTTCTTCTTCTTCTTCTTTTACTTCTTCTTCTTCTTCTTCTACTTCTTCTTCTTCTTGTCGATGCTGTTGCTGTTGTTTCAGAAGCATTTGGATTTGGAGCGCCTCTGCCAGGCTTTGTTCCGAAGTTTGATTAATGACCACACACTACATCTGTTGCTCGAAAGACACTGGATTGCCTTTAACAAGAGGAAGTTGGAGTCAGAATGGACTTAATCACTGAGCAGCTGGCTGTAGCCCCGACACGGAGACACTACAGAGACCAACACTGTACACAACCACGCCAGGCACTGCTGTGCTAATGTGCCTGCTAATTGGTACTCAGTATTTAGGAGTCATTTTCTTTCCCCAGTCTCTGTGCAGAACCACACCTTTCTTCTGCCCCAACAAATGTTCAATGCATTTAGATACAACCACACAAACATTCAATGTTAAAGCTCATTTGTTGTTATAAGCAGGCATTTACTTAAGTCGATATTGTATAGTAGCACTGTAGAAAAGACAGTAACACCTGATAGAATTCAGTTATTCATTGCCAAACGTGCATATGGACACATGCAGAATACATAAATCCCACAGGAAGTTATGACTCCCAAAATCAATTTTCATTGTCTGTTTTCTGTCTGGACAACCTATTAACCTATTAAAAAACAACCTCTACCAAAGCTTCTGCATAAGACAGGAACTGATGTGTTTTCCTGGGAAAAATCCCTTTCATTTGAGCGCATCCAATTAAATTTATGAGTGGCTTTAATGAGTTCTGAAATGAGTTATTGATCGCTTACACATGCGCTTCAAGCAAACACTCTATGCAAAATTCCACAAAGTAAATAAATAAATGTGGTTAGATATTGAATTGCAATAGTTTGCCTAGACAATTTCATCAAGTGCTTAAAAGTGAAGGTCACAGTCCGAGTCTTATAAGACACCCTGGTGGCAATATTCCCTCCAATGGCATCCAGTTCACTGATAACATGCAAACACACACACACACAAACATCGCACACACCCACACAAACACACCAGCAGATATCTACTTTGAGAAATTACTTCAGTCTGCATTCATTAACCGAGAGAGTCATCATAAGAAAAACCACCAGCCACACAAGACCACTAACATTCTCGCCATGCATTTATCACTATTGTTAGGAGGTAACCTGCGTTTGGTCAACACAAGTCTTGGAAAAATGCTGTCAAGACCTTAAAATCTTTTCATGAAGTCAAACTACAAGTTTAACTACATGAATTCTTTGGTCAGAGGTTTCGGACAGATAATAGAAGATAAATGGAATGAAATGGGAAGCTTTAGCCCAGTCCTTTCTGTGGGAAATCCAGGATTGTACGGAAGAAGGATGCCAGTAATTATCTTCCCTTTTCTTAGTCATTTTAGGGACCTGAACTGACTTTTCAGCAGAAGGTCAAGCAAAGTTAAAGTGAGTTCCAGAAAAGCATGAATGATTGTGGAAATGTCAGTATTGTTCACAGATTCTCTAAATAAAGTGAACATATAAGTGATGACTGTACTGAATTATATGTAGAGCACACTGAATTAGAAGATATGCGGGAATGATCTGGATTAGCGGATGACTGGCTCCAAATCATCTTTCTCTGCAGCAGCCTTCACTTTGTGGATCTTCTGAGGTGTTTTTTCTCCAGTTTTTAACTGTAAGAATGACGTTAATTTCAGAATAAGATGAGATGTATTCTGAAGACCCTGCTTCTCTCATACAGTGACCTTAACTATTATTAGAACCATTAACATGGACCCTAATATGCACAATGTTTATAAGAACTGCTGGTATATTCCTCATGTCACACTCTTTCTGCTGGCATGTTCTGCATTGGTTCCTCGTGCGTTTATGTAATGCTTTGCACTGGTGTGTCTGCACAGTGTGTGCATGCGCATAATCACATCCCCATTTATTTAGGGTTCACTCTGTGTTCAGTGTGACCTGATTTTCCCCTCAGGAATAAAACAAAGTCTGTCTAGCCTCCTACATACCCTGACCCGTCTGTGTGCTTATGGGGCGGTGAAGACCCCGAGTGGGTGGCATTCCACATTAGCAGGTGTCAGAAAGCAGGATCCATACACACTACTGCTAGGGCTGTGAAAGATACACCTAGACCCTCACGCGTCACCAGGAGTTATTCCACGCACTTTTTTTGGAGGGGGGGCTAGACCGACTGACTTTTGACCAGGCGTTAGGGTAGAGGATCAGTTTCTCAGGAGAGGAACTGAGCTCAGATGAGATTTGTTTGTATCCTCAGTAATTCGCAGCCCCCTGATTCTATCCAGGAAGCACTTTTTCTCTCTTTGTCTGTGTTAACGCTGGCTACAGGCCAGAGCCGGACACCGGAGGCCGTGCCTTATTGACAGCTCATCTGGAAAGCAACGGACGCAGCAGGTGTTCTATCATGGTGAAAACGCATTCAGCACTCTTTCGTCTTTGAGGAACGACTTGTCTGTTTTCACTTGCTTTCTGTTTCCTCCACTTGAACTTAGCATGTTCAAGGACATCACTCACTTGTCTGTTCTCGTGTGTTTGTAAATGTGCAGTTTCACAAACAACCACATGGAATGACACAGGTGTCGAGCTGTGAGTGACTCTAAACAAGCAGATTTGGTATAAATGTCTCAGTGAGAAAGATTGTAAGGAATCTAGTTGAGCGTGCACAATAGCTGTATGTTGTTGGATTTATTAGTTTTCTTATGTGAAGGAGGGGGGGTTGTTTTGGGGGGCGTTGTTTTTTTGTTTTTTTGAATAAAAAATTTGTCCTCATTTTCTTCCCTCTTGTCAATGGAACCTCGAATGCCACCGAAGGGAAATACATCTTGTACAGAAATGAGATGCCACCCAAATGAAAACAGATTGGGAGTGCAACCATGCAACCCTCTTGGTCCTCCATTATAGAGATGGCGGGCTGAGAGCACAAGACAGATGAGACCATTCATTTTCAGCGCTGAGTGCCCTCACCGCACGAGCTGAGCGCACCACGGCTGCGCTGTGAACACAGCGTCCGTTCGAGCTTCTGGATGCCGAGGTTAGGGATATGATGATTATAACGGGTAGTGGAAAAAAGACTGATGGAAAGAAATCCAGTTTTATTTCATCTTCAAAAATATTTTGAAATTGTCGTGAGAGAGGGTCTAAATGTAAACAACGCTTTCCCGCTGATGTTAATGTCAGTGTTGCTCAGTGCTGTGCCTTTCTGGAAGTGAGCGTTATTTTTAAAATCCTTTTGTTGTTTCCTTTCTTTTTGTCTTTGTTTATGTCCATATATATATAGATAGATAGGTTTTTTTTGGCAATTATATTGTGGGGTTATTAAAGATGGATACATAAATGTGTTGCTTGGCTGATCCTAAAATTAGAATGTCACACTTCTGGAAGGAAGATCTGTACCATCTGCATGGGCTAGAGAGGAAAATTCATGCGTCATTAGAGGAAACACTCCACGCCATGACCACAAAGACCCTCTGAAAAAGCCTCTCTGAAACAGACTCTCTGAAACAGACCCTCTGAAACAGCCTCTTTGAAACAGCTTCTCTGAAACAGATTCACTGAAACAGCTTCTCTGAAACAGACCCTCTGAAACAGACCCTCTGAAACAGCCTCTCTCAAACAGACTCTCTGAAACAGACCCTCTGAAACAGACTCTCTGAAACAGACTCACTGAAACAGCTTCTCTGAAACAGACCCTCTGAAACAGATTCTCTGAAACAGACTCTCTGAAACAGACTCTCTGAAACAGCCTCTCTGAAACAGACCCTCTGAAACAGACCCTCTGAAACAGCCTCTTTGAAACAGCTTCTCTGAAACAGACCCTCTGAAACAGACCCTCTGAAACAGACTCTCTGAAACAGACTCGGCACTCATTCCGCGTTCGTTTAGCGCATGCTAGCTAATGTGTGCTCCCCTGAATCAGTGCACAAACACTTCGTAGATAGAAAGCTGTCTGATTAGAGTTTCATCACATTAAGAAAATAATTATTCTTTTAATTGCTGTCATGTAAGGTAGCCTTTGGGCGTCTGAGCAGGGAACACATCAAAGTCCCATTTGCTGCTTCTGGCTTAATGGCTGTCTCCTCTTTGATGGGTCATTATCATATCGAGACAGGCTTCTGTGTTTTTCCTTAAATGTTGCCTCAGATTTATCTCATATGGATTGCTTTAAGATATGAAAGTACTGATGTGTCGCCCAGCAGAGCATAAAGCCAGATGAATGTTCTGGTAATCTCAGCAATCTGAGCCGTGCTAATAAACCTTTTAAACATGTCACAGCTCTCGCAGGATTAGTAT
Source organism: Electrophorus electricus (assembly GCF_041902795.1). Lineage (NCBI taxonomy): Eukaryota > Metazoa > Chordata > Actinopteri > Gymnotiformes > Gymnotidae > Electrophorus > Electrophorus electricus. The sequence goes on along the minus strand of NW_027658598.1, from coordinate 17,022 downwards.
TTACTTTGATTATAAGACTCATCAATCTTCTGTAAACAATGCCGTCGATTTAATATTTGATCATCACAAAGTCATCAGAGCATCTTCCTGTGTGCTTAACACAGAGGTTCATTCATAATTCCTCTGATGATTTTTTTTTGTTAGCCAGCAATAAAGCTTTGAACGTGTGGCTCGTGGCTTAAGCATGAGTGTTTAGCGGCCCAAATCGATAAATGAAGGAGCCGCAGGACAAAAGACGACGTCCGTGATTTGTTCACATCACCTCTGCTTGGTTCAGTAAGAGCAGCTGAAAATAGGTCTCGAATAAGCAACCTTCTGATGTTTTACTAGCCTATATTATAAAAATGCCTCGGGGCAAGGAAAAAATCTTTTTCCTGAATGGAGTGGAATGGCTGAATGGAAATGAGAGAACAGATCGTTGGCACACAAGAACGACTTTGCACAGTGTGATGAGAACAGATCATCTTTAGTGAGGTGAGTTTAAGAGTGTGTGTGTGTGTGTGTGTGTGTGTGTGTGTGTGTGTGTGTGTGTGTGTGTGTGTGTGTGTGTGTGTGTGTGTGTGTGTGTGTGTGTGTGTGTGTGTGTGAGATGCTGATAGCTACCAAGACACCCCACAGTAGAGTAAAGTGAACCCCAGTGGACGGACCTGCTGCTGAGGCAATGCTTTAGAGACAATTTAACAAAGATTTATTATGTGATGGGAAACAAACATGATTCACTTTAGGGTGCACATGGGGAAAATAATTACGTTTTAGTCCACGTTTCTAAGTGAGTAAGCGCCAACTAGCAGAGGACATGAGGGAAGGTTCTCATGCGCTCATCTGTTTCCCCCAGAGCTGTTTCTCCAGTCACTTGGACCACCGAACCACAAGAAGAGACGAGAACATCAGAGCACTTGACATCATTGCTGGTGGTACCCTCATGCTCACCTGATGCACAGCTGTGTGAAGCCCGCATTTAATGCACGATTGAACCCTTTGTTGGATTATCCTGGATTGTGTTTAATCCAGGAGTAGCAGTTTTCACAGTAATCCTGGTATATCTGGAGCCTGTAGAGCTCTACCACCTGTTTTTATTCTGTCACAAGTAATTAAGGGCAATTGTACATTAATCCAGGCTATGCCCCCTTTACAAATTGGGCTTTTAAAATATTTTATACTGAAAAATCTGTAAAAGAGAACTTTAGCAAAAGAAATATTTTGTGACAGAAAATCTCATACAGTTTCATCTAGAGGTGTTTCAGAAGATGTCATCTAGAGAACTCTACAGGTCTACACACACACACACACACACACACACACACAAACACACACCCACACACACCCCTTCCCTCTTTAGTTTGGCAAATGATATGTGTATTCGAACCAACCATTTCAGCCAACACTCGTCTGTTCATTTTCCTGGCCTAGTCAGTCCCAAACACACACAAACACACACCTGTCCCATTACCTGACTTTGAGTGCTTCACTCTTATTTGGTTTCATGATAAAACTGAGGTGTACATGACTTCTAGCCAGATAAATTCTTCATTTGAATTTACAGGTATTCTCTCATCATTTAACTACCACTATGCCGTTTAAGGTGGGTTATGTTAAAGCAGGTCAAAGTCCTTTAGATGACTGATTAAAAGCTTGGACCATATTTCTCAAATCCACCTTAAGGCCCTGTAGCATTTTCTCTCCTTACTCCAAATGCTTTATTAGCAGGACATGTCTGATCATCTTCATACTTCAGTCCAACGTTCATTGAGCACTGCAGAGTGCATAAAATAACCTCTAAATTTGACATTTTTTGTATACTGCCCCCTAACGACCATTTAGGAATTACACTTTATTTGGTGTTATCTTTGATGTCATAGATAGGACTTATTGACTATAGCGAATCATAAGCTACCTTATATTGCATATTCACGAGCTGTGAACTCATCTGCCCCTCCCACACTCCACTCACTCTGAACAGAGATGGTGCACGCACACAAATGCTCAGTGTTTGGATGCAAGTGGGGGAAAGGTCACTCTCTACATTTTATTTTTAAAAAAAGAGACCAAATCAAAATGGCTCAGATTTCTTTCTGGGGTTGAAGTGACACCCAGTTCCAGAGTTTGTCGCAGGCATTTTACTGTGGACTCATTTGAAAACGGCTCAGTGCAGCTCCGGATTTGACAGTAAACCCAAACTGAAGGCAACAGCTTTCCTGACACTTCCTAGAGGCAACATGGATGATAAGGTGGTACGTCTTTATTTTTAAATAAGTCATTGTTTTCATTTGACACTTTATACAATAATGTAGCAAGTGATGAGAATATAACTAAATGTGCACAGGCTATGATTTGCTAATTTTATGTAATTTAGCTCATATACAAATGTCATTTTTAAAAGTGCCATTGACTTTCTCACATTTAGCTCCTGCCGTGTGCTCAAAGCCTGTTCGCTAATAGAAGCTAGCTCGCTAACATTAGCTAATAACTTTAAAGTACGAGTGATCAATAAGTAATAAATAATGCACAGATGATACCACTCTAAATATGTTCTTAAAAAATGAATAAATTAACCAGAGAATATGATTATCTTCTATTTAAACACGACAGATTCCGCTGTTGACCGAGACCCCTAACAGCCTTTCACCTCTTCAGGTTCCGACAATTAAAGTCGAGTTGATGTGATCCTACTTCCTGCGCCACACTGACTAAGTGGGGGGCTACGTTTGACACTGAGGCTGTCAATCAATCTGTGGTGCCCACACAGCAGAATGGTAAATGGCACCAGAGAAAAAAGAAATTTATTGAAAAATATTGAAAGATAACTGGAAAATATAACTTTTCTTTGCGGAAATATTTATTTTTCACAGATTAAAAATAAACAACTGCGCATGCATGGCCTTTAATATGCTTATGTAAACTACTGGTCTTATTTGGCTATGCTGATAAAGAGACCATGAGTAATTTTAGTAAAAACTGTCAATTAATACGGAAAATGTAAATGTACATACAAAACAAACCCAAAGTATTTAAGGGTGTGATCATATTCTATGAATACATGAAAATATAATTATTGTTGCAAAAATAAACTTATGGAAGGAGTACTATTTCAAAGCTGATTATAAAGAAATGGGAATCATGTCTAATTTTTCCTAATGGCATGCTGGAATTACCAGATGATTTAGTGCATATTATTATCTATGTTTTCAAGTTAAACACCAGACTATGGAATCCTGAGCTGCTAACAGGGAGCTACACTTTCTGTCACACATTCCTACCCAGTTCTGTACATCATCAGTAGCACGTTGTAATAATAATGACTAGACTGTTACCAGCTCAAGAGATTCTTTTACAGCAAACACTGCTTATATGTGTGATTTGGTCATCTTATGGCCTGCATGCATGAACCCATGTTTCATTTCGTCTTCCACAAAGCTCGTGTGAAATGGACACCCTACGGAGTGTCTATCTAGCACATCCCTTCTACTCATGGCCCTCCTCATCTCCTGTTGCAAATGTAAACTGAAGGAGAAAAGAGGCATCCCCACTGTGCAAATCGATACGAAATAAACAGCGAGGGGGGGGGGGATCAAGTCGAGAGGTTGATGCCTCAAGGCCGTTTGTGAAGCCTGCCGCCATCGGACTCGAGCTGCCTGATAAATCCCGCAGCTCAGCGCATGAGAGCTCCTTCAGTTCCTCTCAACTCTCCGGATGCCTCACGAATGCAAAACAAAGTGTGGGACGTGACGGTGAATCGTCGGTGCTCCACAGATTACGAATACGCAGAAGAGCGGTCCCTGTTCATCACGCGCCTGCTCTCCAGCGTAGCTCTGCGTGTCCCGCTTGGCTATAAACAAATCAAGCCACGGCTCAGACTGTCAGCCCGCTGCACGCTGGAGGCAAAGTGCGCTTCAGAAAGGCCTGCTGGGACTACTTCCAGCTACGCTGAGGATCTGGGCGGCACGCGCGCCACACAGCTCGATATAACTCATCTCATCTCCATTAAATGCCAATTAGCAGGTCTGATTTCTTTTCGCTTAAGTAAACGGGGATCTTAAGCCACAGAAGGAAGTTTCCTGAGGACAGCGAGGCATTGGCAGGGCTGCGGTGAAAGGCTTTAGAGGAAAGAAGGATGCTGGAACAAGACCCCAGGAGGGCTGCAGGCTATCCCAACAAACTGGGTCAGGTTACTACCACTCACAGTGCCTTCCAAGATCTGGTTTGTGAATGTGCTCGACTTTTAGACTCGTGAGTTTTTTCATGCATTTTTATCATTATGATCATTTTTTTGCCCCCTCGTTCTTACCGAGCCTGCTTGCTCCTCAGATCCCGCACTGACACTGAACACCCTACGCCCCATCACATAGTAAATCATCATTCATTCATGTTTCCGTGTTTATTGAGTTGTTGAGACAACGCAAATGTACAAGGCAGCGTTCAAGTGAATAGTTCAAGTGCAACCAATGTCCACGACTTCAGTTGAAAATCTAATGGATTTTAACTTCCCAGTGTGTCTGGAGTCCAGTGTTATTTGAGGATATTTCTGAACACACAGTACGATGTTGATTTTATCCCCCTATTTCACTAACTGACCGGGGACGTGATTAAATGTTAATGGGTTTTTCTTTCTTTTCTGGTGCCTGGTTCTGGTCAGCATAACAGGAAGCTCACAGAAATCTGGATGCTGGGAAAGATTAAAGTGCAGTGTAATCTTTAATTGCTTTGTTGGGTGCTGCTCTCAGCAACGTTCCTGGCATCTCATTCCATCCGTGTCTTCCTGATCCGTACGCCATTTGTCATATCGTCCTGCCAAGGCCCTGGATCGTGTGCCAGCCATTAGCATTCTGACCTCTGCAGGTCATAAGACGAAAATACATCAGAAGGCTACGGCCATCCCAGATCGATGGCACCCCGGGATCGTGCCAAAGGGCAGGGAGGAGGCAGCTAGCACTGCAAAACCGCTATGGCATCCGCTGCATAAATATCCATGTCAGGATAATAGCACTGGCCTGATATACTGCTGCAGAACTAGCCTGCCTTGCAGAACGTGCCAGGAAGCAATTCTGTACCGTATTTTCCACAAACTTGGGTGAGGGATTTTTACTCTCTTTTTTTCTCCCACTGCTCCTTTTATTAGTCACAAGCCAACAGTGACATCACGAAATTCCTCCAAAGTCACCCGGAGTGCCACTGTGAACACAGGCACACGCAGTTTTCCCTGATGGAGACTGACGGTCCCGGTGTGGTCATGTTTTGCTTGGTGGTGACTGAACATCCTTTGCAAACGCAGACCGGGGTTAGACAGGAAGGTATAAGAGAATGTATCATAAACAAAACTTCACGGAGTAGCGATTTGTTTTTAGCTGTCTAACTAATCAGTGTTTTCAGGCCCAAGTAAACCAACTCCATTTTGTTGTCTGAAAGTGAAGCAATTTCAGCATTAGATGTTTTATAATTAATGTGATGTTTATTAACAAATGTGCAAGAGAGAAGTGTGAGTGGGGTAAATTTTAATCCTAATAATTTTCTCAGACTTTCAGGCAATGTATGACAAGGCCTACAGATCTAATTTATTCATAATTTATACGACGGTTAAAACATAAACAATCATGTGACAGTTATGTGACAAATCTCTGTTGAAATTCTATTGGGTTTTTTTTTTTTCTTATTTTAGATGGCAAAAAGTTATAGTTAAAGTTATAGTTTCATTTTTCAACACATCAGAAAACAAAGTACTGACGTGTTTACTTCGGGACGTGACTGTTGTGTGTTGCAGCTCACAAACTGTGCCAGTCTGTCCCAGAGGAGATTTTCAACAAACCCAGGCCTTATCAGATGTCTGAGAGAAGGCCTTTTCAACCATCAAACATGTCTGCTCTAATGAGGTGTTTTGCAAAGAGTTAATCATATCCCAGGTTCTCTACAATACTCCTTCATGACAACCAGAAAAAGGGGAAAGGCAGAAATAACTAGACATGAATTCTCATAAATGAACTGCTTCTCAAGTTACCCAAAAGCATGCATCTGAAATCAGAATGCACTGAGAATAAAATGACTATAGAGTAAGTTAAACATCTTGCACCCTGCAGTGTAATGGTCTAACAGGATGGGCAGTGGTAGCTCAGTGGTGAAGGTGCTTGATAAGTAATCAGAAGGTTGCTAGTTTAAGTCCCACCACAGCCAGGTTTCCATTGTTGGGTCCCTGAGCAAAACCCTTAACCCTCAAGTTGTGTTCAGTCATAATTGTAAGTCACTTTGGATAAAAGTGTCAGGTAAATGTAAAATGAAGAAACAGACATTCTGTCCTCACCCTCGTAAGTGTAGCTTTGTTTCCTGCTTTTAACATTAAGGCTGCAAGATGAGAAATGTCCTTTAACCTCTGACTGAACTGAAACATTCTTGTTGAATTTTGATCTTCTCTGTGTACTCAAGTACACATAAACTTAACTGCAGTGTCAAAAGGGAAGTCTGTCCAGTGACACTTCCAGTGACCTCTATATTGATTAAATAACCTCTGTATTGATGAACACAGAAGACATTTCACACCAGAGTGAAAATATCATGTAATTGTACACTTTACTCTATATTCTAGTGCTCTTTTATTCAGTCTGATATTATGTACAAAAAGTCTTCCATCTTTGACATTGTAATACCCTCTGCCTCGACTTCTACTTAACAGACTTGGAATCTAATCCACACTTCAATCCACTGTTAGAGCATTTAACAATATATTCCCAAGTTACTGTTATTGGATAGAAAATAGTCAAAGGGAAAATTGCATAACGAGATTATTCATAATACTATCTAATAATAATAATATCTAACACTGTCTAATTTTGGTCTCCTCCCAAACAAGGGAAGATGCTTAATGAAAATTGACCCCAAATATCATAACCACTACCCTGAGTCCTCCTGAGTTATGGTGAAATGTTCTTATACAGTAACTAATGTGTTTACACTGTAGCTCCTCACCTTCCACACACCTTCACCTTCTAGCACACAGTGCGTTTTCATTATTCTGTAGGTAGGTTTTTGATCTAAATGAATACGTATCATTAAACACAATTTGAGTAAAACGTCTGTTTGTCAATATTACTTTCTATGGCTTCTGTCTTTACCAAAGCCAATAAGGCTTAACATTGAAAGGACAAATGGTCTGCTGTCCTGAATCTTAACAGGCACGGCTGACAGTTCACCGATGTGGAAAGGAAGTGTGTCATCACTTATGTGAGGACATATTTTACGTGTAATGTCTGATGGAAGTTGGACGTTGACTCCATAAGGGATTCTTATGTTCTTTAGCACAGGCAAATGGAGGTAATGCTCATCGGAGGTCGCTGTCCACAGGTGGGAGGTGGGGGGTTGACATGGAGAAGACAAATTCCTGTCACTGTGGACCTTTATAGAGAACCTCATAATTAAACTGCTTATTGGCTCTTGATGGTTCTGTGTAATTTCTGGAAACTGGAGAGACAGAGAGAGAGAGAGAGAGAGAGAGAGAGAGAGAGAGAGAGAGAGAGAGAGAGAGAGAGAGAGAGAGAGAGAGAGAGACAGAGAGAGAGTGAGAGAGAGAGAGAGAGAGAGAGACAGAGCGAGAGAGAGAGAGAGACAGAGTGAGAGAGGGAGAGAGAGAGAGAGACAGAGAGAGAGAGAGAGAGAGAGAGAGAGATCCTCTTTCACTTCAGTTTGCAGCAGGTTTTCCTGCTTGACTACCCCTCCGATGGCATCAGGTCACCCGAGTCCTTATGATGAGTGTCCTTGTGCACAGCTATGAAGATACCAAGGCTGCTGCAGCCGTCTTGGTTTACGTGTACGATCACTGCAGTGTTCAGTAGGATGATATTGACACAGATGTCCGAATTCTATGCGGATTTAGCAATTTCCGTCACCCAAATCAGATAAAGAGTTACTGCTGTAATGGCCATAAAGGCTTTCGAAGGTTATTTAATCTTCTTCACTGAAGTTTCAAAATCCACGTGCAGTTAAGAAGCTTTTAACCTTAAGATACTCAGCGAGTCAGATATGGAGACAAGGAAGGTCCTTACTGAGTGCATCTTCTGAAGACGGGGTTACCTAGAGTCGCGTTTGTGATGGCTCATTCACCAGCATTTCAAAGCTGGGGTTTTTTTCCCTGATCCAGGTTGGGAGGCCCCACAATATTACTACACGGAAAACTGCATACTCGCCTGAGGCTAGACACTCCTCCTACTAAACCGTGGCCATGTGCTTTAGTAAACAGCTATGCGGTCCTTCTTTTAACAGTGAAAAGTGTGTTTTGTGTTTACTAGGTCTTCTCATACATCTTTTCACATTTAATGTATGCAAGAGGCTTGCAGATATAAGAGCGGTATCTCTTTCTGTAATACCGGTCAGTAAGCTCTGAACAGAGTGCCTTTTTTACTCCAGTGACAACAACCAATTAGCTCTTTCTCATTAGAATGTCGCACCTCCTGCCAAGGAATCACTCCTCTGTCTCCCCATGGACGCCAGTTTTTCTCAAATACTTATTAGCCCTTCTCCACATCATTAAGGGTAATAAATGCACGCAGAGAAGCCCGCCCAGTAGCTGTTGTTCCCGAACGGTGTTGGCGCTGACCCTGTTTCATAACCCTGCAGACACGTGCAGGGAGTCTAGGGTTGCGAACTCGCAGGAAGAGCGTTCCAGGGGGTTTCGCGCGCACATCAGCGGAGGTGAGAAACAAGCTTGTTATTAAGTGCAAGGGCTGGAGTGGTTCGGTGTATTCCCGTGCTCTAAACTACACACACACACCTGGAAACTGTTCTGAGACAGGAGAGCGCTCAGCATGCATGTGCGTTACAAGGGCTCTTTCAACACAGGTCACGAGTTGGACGCCGCGTCTAGCCGACAAGCGCATGGCGTCAACTGATACGTGGGTGCGCCAAAACCACAGCGAGCATCGCTCCACGAATTAAACGGTCGAACTAAGTTGAAGTGAAAGGGAACTCATCTTCACATTTTGAGTCAGCAAAAATAGTTAGGAGCTCTGCAAAGTAGCTGACGTGGGTGTAGCTCAGTAATGTGTGGTAACGCTCACATTAGTTTACTCACGGCATTAATCACATTAGTCACGTATCACCTGTATTAATCACGTGTGTGACTACCGAGTTGCTGCTGAATCAAACGCTGCCCTCTCATGCACCGTGTGTGTGTGTGTGTGTGTCACCAGGATTCTCGAGATTACAAGCTACACCTAACTGAGTGCGGGGATTGTCTGACGGGTCTGATAACTGCACGTTCACGACAGCAGACGCCAGCATCTTGTGCACTTCCTCCACATCTACGTTCCTTCAGTAAGCACGGCCAGTTCATTCTGAAGGCCCACTATGCTAGACAGACACAGGATTCAAATCTATGTATTACTGGGTAAGATAAACCTCCAAAGGCACTGCTGGGATGAACTCTGAACGTCAGAGCAAAGAAAAACACCATTTTACCTTTGAAAAACAAGCGCTTTTAAAAACGCCTCGGTCAAAGTGCCAGATGAGGGTGGTTTTCACGGACGCAGTGGGAATGTTACAGGGATCAATGTTAAGCACAGTGCTTATCGGAGTTAAACCGGAATTGTTCCACGGAACCCAACCTATATTTATTTTACATTCTCTCATTTAGAAAGATTTTGTTATGCTAACCCCAAAGCTCCCGGAAGAATGATTGCAGTCCACAGGGAAATGTAGTTCTTTGGGAAGCATGGACGTTCCGAACATTCCGGCTCTACATTTGTCCCAGTCGCTCACATACTCTTCTTCACTCGGCTAATTTGCTATGGCTCTTCCCAAAATCCAATTACTCATTCATTTGCATAAGCTGTTCTGGTTGTCGGAGCACTGGGGATTGTAGACCCGTGACAATCCTCATCCATCACAGAGAAGTCTTCGCTGCTAAGACATGCATGTGGCATTTTTGGCATTGGATTTCAAGGGTTTATACGATGAGAGTGGTGTTTGCTGAAGTTTCAGTATTGTTCATTTATTTTTGTAATGTGATTTTATCCAAAAATTTCAGTTCAGTAAACATGTTACTAAAATAAATTGGCAAAATGTACAAATGTATGTCCTTAAACTTATGCTAGAAATTGAATTTCTGGGCGCAAAAGCATTCTGGACACAAACGTCTGCACCAAAATACCCCTAAATTTTTAAAAAAGTGACATTCTGACTCATGTTTATAGTCAGAAAAAAAGTGTGTAGAACTTGGATGCATCTTTATTTCTTGCTGAATTACTAATAAAGTTTGGTCTTCTAAAATTATTACCATAAGTACAGTTTATCAAACCACACACCCAATTCACAATTCCATTAATTTATTGACTGAATGACAAACATGAAATGTATTGACCATTAAACAATCAATATCTGTGGTCAATGAAATCAGGTCTTCCGATCAATACAGGTGTGAGGTTGACATGTCCTGAGATAAAAACGTGGGTGGTTAGTACCTTTTCACAACAGAGTTCCACTCATGGCCCAAATAAACCAGAGTTCAGAGGCTGCAGAAGAACGTAGTGAAGGTTTGGCAGGCTGAAGACAGTCAGACAGACAGACAGCTTGTTAATGGAAAACAAAAAACCAGAAAGGTTGCCGTCCTCTCGAGGAGTGGGTACCCAACAAAGGTGAATGCAATTCAAACCACAGGATCAAATGTGTGGGTTAATGAGGGACACCAGGACTACCAGTGAAACTCTGGTCTCTCACAATGTTCACGGGTCCACTACAAGAATAGGTGGCAAGTTACTGGAGAGTAAATAACAGGGGTGAAAGGAGATGATTCTGCATGTCTTGGGGTCGTGTAAACACCAGCAGGAGAGTCCATGGGACTACTGAACAAATGAGAAAGAAGAGCTCGAATACTTTATACCCACAGGAGTGTTTCCTGTATACTAACAGTATTTCCTGAGTCTATTTGAACTGTGTTGAGTTCAATAACCCTAAGAAGTAACTGGTTTACAGTCAACGTCTGCCTACAAATAGTCAAAGGAAAAGAGACTTAACCACTTTAATGAAGTGAATGTGCATGATATTTCAAAGAGCACAACAAAGCAGAGCAGTGATTTGGCTGTGTGGAAACAGTTGCTCGAACAAATTCTATATTTCATTGAATTTGACCACTTTTAATGCTAAAACACCAATTTAAGAACTTGCACTCAATTCAGATGGATCTGGAGTTCCTGTGTCTTAAATCACCAAATTTTCAGTGACAGCAAACCCACACTCACCAAACCCATAACACACTTGTTTAATCCAGTGGAGGTGACGTGTGTGCCTTCTACACACAGCGATATTTACAGCATTTATCTGATGCTTTTATCCAAAGTGACTTACAATTATGTCTGAACATATCTTGAATTATTGAGCATTAAGGGTCTTGTTCAGGGGCCCAACAGTGGCAACTTGGCATGGGTGAGACTTGAACCAGCAACCTTCTGATTACTTGTCCAGTACCTTCACTACTGAGACGCCACTTGAGAGGCATGTGATTCCACATCATCTGGTGGGAGGAGGTGAGACAATTCCCATTTATAGCAGTGTCAGGGTGTTATGTGATCAGATTTCCTTTTTGACAAATGTCAGCAGAAGATCAGTGAGGAAGAAAAAGTACCAGAAGTGTCTACTGGAGCAAGCAGGAGGATCTCTAACTAGGAAGCGTTATAGCCAACTGCCTTTGCTGTTGTGTCTACTTCTTTTATTAGAGATGGTCTTTTCTCCGACTTAGCAAACAAGTCTTCATCCAATAGAAAGAGAACGCCCACAAGGCTCGGACAGGGTTTGCACCTTGCCGACAAATCAAAGGAAGAGAAATCCACTGACTAAAATGATGGCAGTTTGACATCGCTGTCTTTACACTGACTCTGCGCAACCCTTGATACAAGCTGGTGTTCTGTTCTCAACATCAACCATTTGCATTTATGGCATTTAGCAGACACTCTTATCCAGAGTGCCTTGCAAAAGTTCTTTTTCATTTTCTCATAGAATACATCCTAGTACAGTAGGTTAGAGTCCAACATACCAATGAACTAGAATACTGTAGAAATACAGGGATCAGTACTGATACTTAGACCTTATGCATTTTGTACTTCTAGCTTAAACAATGATAAGTGAAAAAAACAATAACTAGATTTTGATAGTCAACATCAGTGTAATGAACAATACCCTACAATAAGAACTAGAGTTTCAATTAGCCCATATAGAAGCAGGGTCAGTGGCCATTTAAATATTCCACAAATAGATGGTCTTCAGTCTGCGATTGAAGACTGCAAAGGACTCTGCTGACTCCCCAGCAAACTCGTTTCGACATCTAGGAGCCACCTTTTAATGGACACGGTCCAGTTCAGCACTTGAGAATCCTCTATTTGAATCCCCTCAACCCAATGCAAAGACTCCTACAGTAGGTATCGTTTGTGATGTTTGATCATTAGATGTTGTGTGTGCGCATTCTCTTTCGAGCGTCTGGGACACCCTTCTCCCCGAGTGTGTGGTTGAGCCTGAATACGGTTCCCATCTTGCTGAGCTGGCCCCACTATTAAAGCCCTGAAGCAAAAACGCCCCGGAGTGGCGACACTTCCAGCTGCACCTGCGCGGCTGCTGTGCTGGGAGGAAGCTCGAGGAATCCTCTGGGAGCTGCTCTGTTCCACTGAGAACGGACTACGAGTAAACAGTGCATAAAAGAAATGAACCATTCTCCCACAGGCCGAGGACTTGACAAACCAACACCCGGGCCATTATCTAGAGCTCCGTCAAGCTGTCAGGAGGAAATGATTATTCTGGAATGATTATTTCTGTAATTAATTCACTGCCTGAGAGATCTGCATGAAGTAGTGAGTGTGTGAGTTTTGCCTGTGTTAGAAAACGCCACCTCGCCCTTTTCTCGAGGATTTCAACCTGCCCTGCTACGCGGCTGCGTTGGCTCGTCAGTAAAAGCTGTAGCCGCTTCGATATGCTTTGTGCGCCGCACGGTTCTTCCACTTGTGCCCTTTGTCCCAGAGATGGAGATTGATAGGAAGGTCCGACAGCTTGCTGCCGTGCAGTTTCCAACGGCCGCCACAGCCTCCGCCGAAAGGTTGATTATGTCCTGGTCAAATCACTAGAGCGCTTCTGAGGTGCAAAACAAACCTGCTACGTACTTTTACCGAGAGCACACAACCCTCCCACAAGACCATTACCTCTGGTCTCATTAAACGGAAAATCAATTACTTCAACACTGAAAGCTTTTTAGTAATTAGGAGAACTTATTGACTTCCCCAGCTAGTCTTGCACTCGAGCGCACCTGAGACACACTGCTTTTGTTCACCAAGTGTACATCATCGAGCTACGTTTCACTAAAAGGCTTTGTGTGTGTTTGAGCGCATCTGGCCTGTGCACCAACGCGAGCCTTTAGCACACGTCTCTCATTAAGCAGCACGTGTGACAGCGGATCATGTCAGGCTCCGACCCGCAGCATGAGCAGGGATTGTGTGACCCGTGGACACCCTGCCTGCTTGTCTCTGCCTTCTGCCTCTGCAGGGAACTCTATCTTTCTGTTCTGAAATTATTTCATCCATAAAAAAAAACAACAAATTTTTCCACCGTTATCCACAGAACATCATAATGACCTTAGACAGAATCAGTGTTTCACTGCGCTAATATAGTACATACACTGTAAATAATTATCAAAATGAAATGTTGAGTTTTTTAACTTATTATTCTAAGTGTATACAATGTAAAACACAGACTCTAATGCTATCTGAACACTACCTGACTGATCTGACTGTTCAACATACACTGGAACATGTAGACATTAAACTTTGGTCTCCAGAGATAGCGAGAGTAGGGAGAGAGATTAACTCATCTGTCCTACAATCAGTCTTGTAACACCAAATCTGTCTTACAGAGACAAGTGATACAAAGATCTGCAGAGTTCACTGAAACCCTTTCTTCAGGCCGCGGTGAACCTGGTGTCTGTAACTTCTCCCCTTCACCACAAGTCAAATCAAAATTTATTTATGTAGCGCTTTTTACAACAGTTGCTGTCACAAAACAGCTTTACAAATGTCCGAGTCCAAGCCCCCAGTAAGCGAGCCAAGACAACAACTGAGCAGTGGGGGAGGACCCCATCACATCCCTCTACAGGGCGACAGTGGCAGTGGGCGAGGACCCCATCACATCCCTCTACAGGGCGACAGTGGCAGTGGGGGAGGACCCCATCACATCCCTCTACAGGGCGACAGTGGCAGTGGGCGAGGACCCCATCACATCCCTCTACAGGGCGACAGTGGCAGTGGGCGAGGACCCCATCACATCCCTCTACAGGGCGACAGTGGCAGTGGGCGAGGACCCCATCACATCCCTCTACAGGGCGACAGTGGCAGTGGGGGAGGACCCCATCACATCCCTCTACAGGGCGACAGTGGCAGTGGGGGAGAACCCCATCACATCCCTCTACAGGGCGACAGTGGCAGTGGGCGAGGACCCCATCACATCCCTCTACAGGGCGACAGTGGCAGTGGGCGAGGACCCCATCACATCCCTCTACAGGGCGACAGTGGCAGTGGGCGAGGACCCCATCACATCCCTCTACAGGGCGACAGTGGCAGTGGGGGAGGACCCCATCACATCCCTCTACAGGGCGACAGTGGCAGTGGGGGAGGACCCCATCACATCCCTCTACAGGGCGACAGTGGCAGTGGGGGAGGACCCCATCACATGGACAGGAAGTGTGCCTTTGAAGGTGAAATACAATCTCCAATGCAGACTGGACAGGAGTCTCCTCTACCGCATCATTACCTTCTGCATAAATCTTCCTCGATCATTTAAGATGCCCATAACCGGTTTCTGTCATGTATACCAGCATGTGAGCTTGTAGCCTTATTTATTATTATTTTTTGATTTATTGAGATCACCATTTTGCATCCGTGCACTGTGTCTACAATGGCATCTTGAACCTTTTTTAATTAAGACGCCGTAATTTGAAACTTCAAATGTCTCCCTAATGCAGGGCATCCATTATTAGATACAACTCTGTGCCTCGGCTTCTGAAAAGACCGTGGTCCTGAACATAGGTTATCGGTCATGTGATCAGAACCAGCAACCACAAGGTTCAGCATGAGATGAAATGTCACAGGATCATCACGGCAGGTCACTCTGTCATCATCAGTTTGGCTCAAGACTAAAATGGATTTATTACCAGGATAATATGCCTGATAACACCATCAGACTGAAGACTCCCTCAGACAGCTAGATGGTCTACAAGTTATTTTCCCTTTTATTTAATTATATTTTTCATAAAACGCATTGGCAATTTAAAGAGGCTTTCCTGCTCCTAAAAATAGACGACTTTTGAATTTCTTGGAACTCTCCCTCAAATCTATGAGCCATTCTCCCCTTTTCCGTCTCTTTAATTTCGTTTTCATGGAATACCGAGTGGCCTCACGTCACAGGGAGTGAGTCTGACTAATGAGGTATGAGAACTTTCATGCAAGTTTCATATTGTCTACATCCAAAATCAAGAATTTCTGAAGCTTTTTTCCCCTGATTTCCTTACATAATGTTCTCCCCCCCAAACTTCACTGCCAGTCCAAATAAGAGGAATTGGCATTAAAAAAAATAAAAAAACAATTGGAGAAACCTTCACTACTTTCATTGGAGTGAAATTGTAGTGTACATCACTACAGTCTTGACTGGATCTACGTCTTTTTCTCCAGTACACTGCAGTCATTCATCTGGAATCTTCTTCACTGTCCTATTCCCGCTGCAGGAATTCTGGTTAGGAACTTTGTCACTAGACCTTTTGCTTTAGGACAGAACCGTCCTGCGGTTGAAATCAGGACCTGCTCGGTGCTCGTTGTCCTAGCAACACCAACACCAACACCGACATGAAGTACAGGGGAGGAGGATTTCAGCAGAAAGTCTGTAACCGTGTGCTGAGCTGCGATTAGATGCTTGTTCAGTTATAATGAATACCTCTCATCAGCCTTCTGACACGCCAGGCCCGGGAACCGAGTCCTTGCCCAGGGATGGGCTAACGGACCCGGTGACGGTTCCGCTCTGCGCCAACTCGACTCGTATAGCACGCGATAACTAATCAGCCGGGAATAGAATGAAATATGTTTGAAGGAAAAGCGTAAAACTAAACGAGAACATCAACCAGAGAATTAGAACAACTGTTGAAAAAATCCCGTGCCCAGGTGACGCTCTGACACGCTGCTGCATAGAGAGAACACACGGGGTGCCAAATTTACCACTTTTATTTTCTCAAAGCTGCAGCAAAAATAATTTGCTTGATTACAGAATTGTAATCAGACGTAAAATAAGACTGGATTGAAACGCGGAGGCCTCTGGCGCAGTACAAGACGAGGGAAACACGAGCGGAATCCAAACCAGTGGTGCATTCATCTCCGCTGCTCTGCTCACTACTAAAAAGCCATTTGAGTATTAAAGGTTGCGGAAGATTGCGGACTGTCCCAGACTGTTTCCGACAGCACTCGCCCATCTGGCACATTCCAGTTTGTTATGTCTGGTAGACAGCAGCCCAGTCTGGCAGAACGCCATATTTTTGCTGCCGATATCCGACATTATATAAATCCTTCTTTTTATGACCTGTAATCTCTCCAAGCTATAGGGAGCCACTGTTAAAAAATAGGAATTTAAATGCATAAAGGCACAAACAAAATGGTTTTCAAACTTATCAATTTGTGTGTTTGTCTGATTTAAAAAAAAAAAAAAAAAAAGTGTTTCCTTTAAGAGGAAGTTTCCCGTTCCTTAAACCTGGCGCACGGAGGAAACGTGACGAGAATCTTCAGAAGCGGTGGGATCAGAGCGTCTCCTCAGCTCCAAACATCCTGCAGATATCGCCTCTCCTCGCGCAGGTTCGCCACTGCCTTCATGGACTCCAGCTTGTCCAGCTGAAGTTCCCGCCCGAGCATGTCCACCAGTGCGTCATTAACGTCTTTAGCCATGTTCTTCGCATCTCTGGAGAACCAGCGGGCCAACATCATCAACGGCACCGTTCTGCACTCAGGAACTGCTCTGAGGCTTACAATAAACGAGGAT
>NW_027658597.1:22500-25000 GCF_041902795.1 Electrophorus electricus | reverse complement strand
AAACATTAGTCCAGTATGGGCCCAACATTGGTCCACTATTATCTAAACATTAGTCCAGTATTAGCCCAACATTAGTCCACTATTAGCTAAACATTAGTCCAGTATTAGCCCAACATTGGTCCACTATTAGCTAAACATTAGTCCAGTATTAGCCCAACATTACTCCACTATTAGCTAAACATTAGTCCAGTATTAGCCCAACATTGGTCCACTATTAGCTAAACATTAGTCCAGTATTAACCCAACATTGGTCCACTATTAGCTAAACATTAGTCCAGTATTAACCCAACATTGGTCCACTATTAGCTAAACATTAGTCCAGTATGGGCCCAACATTGGTCCACTATTAGCTAAACATTAGTCCAGTATGGGCCCAACATTGGTCCACTATTAGCTAAACATTAGTCCAGTATGGGCCCAACATTGGTCCAGTATTAGCTAAACATTAGTCCAGTATTAGCCCAACATTGGTCCACTATTAGCTAAACATTAGTCCAGTATTAGCCCAACATTGGTCCAGTATTAGCTCCAAATCAGGACAACTTCAGTCAATCAGCCTCACATTAGTCCACAGTTATCTAAACATTAGCATTTGTTAACTGAATGTTAGCTCAGTGTCACCTTGGCATTACCGCATTGTTTGTCCAACACTAGCGGCACAGACGTTCACGACACAGCTGGTGTGAGTGCCATGTCGAGCCCTGCAGTGACTGAGCCACACAGATGTTTAAAGTGAATTATGCCAAGCAAACAGATCCATTTACCTTCATTATGTGCTGTGGTATCTTAAACCAGAGTTTACACCACCATCTCCTCAGACCTGTTCTTAGCACAAACACAAGCGCATCACGGTATTTTCCTCACGACAAGCAGGCATAATAGTATAAAGACATGCTCAGTGTCTCACATGAACATCACCACACTGAAAATAATCTCCCGAACACTCACTAAACACAGTAACTTCATTTATTTTACATAAGGAGAAACAGTTTTATTGTGACTATTATTATATATTATCATATTATAGAACATTCTATAATTTAAATAGTGATATCACAATAATGTAAATATTAATTTTATTCTCATCATAGTGACCAACTATAATAATTGTTGGCATTATTAATAGCTATACATATAACCTTGGATAACATAATTATATAGAGAACCAGGGAAATCTGTTTTTAGTGTCTTTTATTTTGGCATGCTGACTCTTACTTGTATGAGTGTTTCCTCATCTGGGAATTTTTGTTTGTGCTGTCATTTGTGCACATTTGCTGCCATGTCAACATTGTCACTGCACTGCACACTCAACACTGAAAGGGAATGAGAGGAGATAATCCACTGAATACTAATCACATCTGATGATCATGTGATCAATTTAACCACACCTCCTTTTATAACTGTGCCACTCTGTGATGGATTAGTGCATCTGCACTGGTCACGAGAAGAAGGAGCAACATTTCTGCCACGCCCACATGTGTCTGTGCTGTGGGATTATGCCTCATTTCTGTCACACCCACATGTGTCTGTATTGAGGGATTATGCTTCATTTCTGCCACACCCACATGTGTCTGTGCTGTGGGAGTATGCCTCATTTCTGCCACGCCCACATGTGTCTGTACTGAGGGATTATGCCTCATTTATGCCACGCCCACATGTGTCTGTGCTGTGGGAGTATGCCTCATTTCTGCCACGCCCACATGTGTCTGTACTGAGGGATTATGCCTCATTTCTGCCACGCCCACATGTGTCTGTGCTGTGGGATTATGCCTCATTTCTCTACTTGCACAGGAGAAGGCAAGAATCCATAAAATCAGAGCCCATTGTGTCTTTGAAGTTCATACTTCTCTCTATTTTTCTGTCTCTTTCTTGCTCTCTTTTGCCATCTCTTTCTCTCATCCTCTTTTCATCCATCTTTCTCTCCGTCTTTTTCTCTCTCTCTGTCACCCTCACCATCTCTCTTTCCATTTGTCCATCTCTCTCCCTCTCTCTTCCTGACTGTTCCATACCTGTGGGCTACACTCTCTCTCTCACTCTCTCTCTCTCTCCACTGTGGGCTACACTCTCTCCCTCTCTCTCTCGCTCTCTCTCCACTGTGGGCTACACTCTCTCCAAGTGCTGTGATGATTCACATGTGTCTGCAGAGATGGAACTTTATTTTGGTGCCTGCTGTCGTTTCTGGAAGGAATGGAGAAGGTATCACGCTGATGGGATGTGTGTCCTCCGAATCTCAGCACCTGTGTCCTCACGTTACTCTCTTCCTGTCACCTGCTCTCCATCGAGAGAGAGAGCGAGAGAGAGAGAGAGAGAGAGCGCCCCTGGAGTCTAAGAGCAGTTTTTAAAGCCATTAAGGGCGAGAGTGTGCTGTGTGTCTCCCTCTGCCCTGTACATCGCTTGCATGTCAACAGTTACAGTGTTTACACTGGTTGGTTGAGAAGCGGTTACAGTGCTTACAGTTGTCTAATTGGCTCTATGTGTGTGTGTGTGTGTGTGTGTGTGT
>NW_027658597.1:0-10000 GCF_041902795.1 Electrophorus electricus | reverse complement strand
CAGGCCAGCACACTCTGAAGGCCTGTGATTGGTTTATGTCCTGCAGTGCAGGCGTCGGCAGGACGGGCTGTTTCATCGTCATCGACGCCATGCTGGAGCGACTAAAGCATGAGCGGTCTGTGGACATCTACGGTCATGTGACGTGCATGCGGGCGCAGCGTAACTACATGGTGCAGACGGAGGAGCAGTACGTGTTCATCCACGAGGCCCTGCTGGAGGCGGCGACCTGTGGACACACCGAGGTCCCCGCACGCAGCCTCTACACACACATCCAGAAACTCACACAGGTGCCGACTGGAGATACCGTCACTGCCATGGAACTAGAGTTCAAGGTCAGGACACGCAGTTACACACACACACACACACACACACACACACGCTACTTACATTTGCATATGACACTTATATAAATGCACTAACTGTGCAGGCATGTTAAGTCCACCTTATATTCATGAGTGTTCTGTATTCATGTTAAATATCTGCCTTCCTGTTATGATGAAAATTGTTATACACACAAAGTCCAGAGTAGCAACCATACGTGAGTCTCAAACACATGTCCTACAAGTCATAAACACGTGTCCCCAACATACGTGGGTCTCAAACACGTCCCCACCATACGTGGGTCTCAAACACACATCCTATGAGTCATAAACACATGTCCCCACCATACGTGGGTCTCAAACACACGTCCTGCGAGTGGTAAACACGTGTCCCCATCATATGTGGGTCTCAAACACACGTCCTACGCAAACACAGGTACTTTATTTATATGCAAGTGAATAAATGAGCAAGTGTGTGTATATGCAAGTTTAAGTTAACATTTGTATAAGTAGTGTGTGTGTATGCGCAAGTGTTTCGTATGTATGTGCAAATGTTTCATATGTAAGTGTGCACACTGGATTTTGTCCTAAATGGCATCCCATAGAAGCTCTGAGACACATGCAGCTACAGAAAGGAGATGTGTACTGCATGCACCACACATGTGCACAGAGGACACAGAGAAGAAAAACCTACCACACAAAGAGAACAGAAACTTTAGAATGTGTGTGTGTGTACTGTTCATCTGTGTGTGTGTGTGTTCCCTGTCTGTCACACCGTTGTCTCGGTGTGAGCTTGATGTGCCGTCTCCAGGGAGAAAGCTCTAAGTCTCCCACTACACGGCCTTGTTGTATTCCCATGGCGACTTGAGACAGTGTAGTGGGTGTCCATAAGGAATCTCCGCAGGGCAAGTTGGCACTGTCATGGGCTTGTGCTCTCTGGAATGCTGCGTGTAAATCTTGCCCGCCAGACGTCCAGAGCGACATAACGTGACCCTGACGCTTTTGTCTGGTTTCAAAGTTAAAGTGACGTTCGCTTAAGTAAAGTCTTCAGAAAAGTCATTGGAACCTTCTCTCTCCTCCTCACAGATGTGTGTGTGTATTTGTGTGTGTGTGGTGTGTGTGTGTATGTGTGTGTGCGCGTGTGTTTTTGAGGTTGTTTAGCCCCCCCATGTCTGCTTGTGATGTTCAAAGGAGGAGGAATTAGACTTTTCATTTGAAGTTTGAGAAAAAAGCACCTGGAAACCTCCCCACTCCCCAACTACACACATCAGAAACTAGAAAACACACCTCACATCAGACAAGGGTGTGTGTGTGAGCTGAACGTTGTTCTAGTTTCCTCGGCCCCCGTGTTCAGTGTGTGCAGACCCTAACCCACACATCAGAAACAAGGGTGTGTGTGTGTGTGAGATGAACGTTGTTCTAGTTTCCTCGGCTCCTTTGTTCAGTGTGTGCAGACGGAACTCGGCCCCGTTGGCGTGAGAATGTTTGCTGATACTTCATCTCCTCTGCATTCCTCACAGAAGCTGGCCAACCTGAGAGCACACACCTCCAGGTTCATCAGCGCCAACCTCGCCTGTAACAAGTTCAAGAACCGCCTCGTCAACATCATGCCCTTTGAGTCCAGCAGAGTGTGTCTTCAGCCAATCAGAGGAGTGGAAGGCTCGGACTACATCAACGCCAGCTTCATCGACGGATACAGGTAGGTGTGTGTGTGTGTGTGTGTGTGTGTGTGTAAAGATGAATAGAAATGCTTGATTTGATGTAACAGGAAACAATGTTCCATCAGTACACAAAGAAGAAGAATATTTATAGAAAACAATGAACAAAGCCAGCCATTCGGCTAAAATCCAGACACGTACGTTTATCACTCTCACACTCTCCCCCTGTCTCTCTCGCTCTCTTTCTCTCTCTCTGTCTCACGCTCTCTCTGTCATGGGCAGTAGGTGAGAGCAAGAGTCATGCTTTGTCTCAAGCTGTGTCTCTGTAGTTTATCGCTTTGTGCTGGCAGTTGTCAGGATAACTTGTTCTTATTGGCAGGACAGTCCATAACTTAGCCTGTGTTAGCACAGCCCAATAGGCACCGCCTGCCCTGCTCACTGCCTGACAGGTCACACACATGCCCATGAAGAAATAAAATGATTACCTGTCACTGCAGTTCTGCTCTGTTTGATCCCCTCAACACACACACACACGCACACACATACACAAACACACACACACACACACACACACACACACATGCACACACGCAGGCTTGTTTTGGTATTCATAGGAACATAGCAGAGCTACCATGTTGATATATACATACCTACGATATTGGAGATGACACTGCGGATCTGATTGGACTGTGGTTGGTAGAGGGGCAGAGTCTCAGTCTGGGTGTATGAGGAGGGGTGTGGCCTATGTAGGGTGTGTATGAAGATGGGTGTGGTCTATGCAGGGTGCATATGAGGAAGGGTGTGGCCTATGTAGGGTGTGTATGAAGAGGGGTGTGGTCTACGCAGGGTGCGTATGAGGAGGGGTGTGGCCTATGTAGGGTGTGTATGAAGAGGGGTGTGGTCTATGCAGGGTGCGTATGAGGAGGGGTGTGGCCTCTGCAGGAAATGTTTGGGGTTGCTAAAGGCAGGAGGACTCTGTAGGAAACTGCTGTTTCTGGAACTAATACGTCTGTTACTGTGCTGGGATAGCAGCTGTGTAATGAAGGGTTTGTTGTGCATGCAGGTGCGTGCGTGTTTCAAGTTTGGTTTATTTGTCACATACATAGTCATACACAGTATAACTCGCAGTGAAATGGTTTGAGAGTGCACTGTCCAAACTGAGGAAAATAACAGGGGTGCATAGGGAAATATATGTCTATATATATACAAAATATATTAACAATGTATGTACAATATATGTATAATATGTTTATATACACAATGTACAATGTATATATGGATATGGATATGTATGTACACAATGTACAGTTCCAGCTTACAACTGACATATTTACAGTCACATGGTGGTGGTGGTCCCCACAGTTTATCAGTTTCCCAGATTCAGGGCCCGAATGGCCTGTGCGAAGGACCTCCTCTTCAGTCTCTCTGTCTTGGTCTTCAGGGAGCGAAAGCGCCTCCCTGACCTCAACAGAGAGAAGAGCCTATTGTTGGGATGGGTGGGGTCCTTCACCATCCTCCTGGCTTTGGTCTGGCACCGCTTGTAATAGATGGTCTGCAGGTCAGGAAGTTCCGTATGAGTGATGCACTCTGCTGAACGCACCACCCTCTGGAGAGCTTGTCTGTCCTGCTTGGTGCTGTTCCCAAACCAGACTGTGAGGAGGTTATTTTCCTGGCACCAGTTCTCCAGGTGTTCAATCTCCTCCAGGTAGGTCCCCTCATCGTTGTCTAAGATCAGGCCCATGATGACGGTATCGTCAGTGAATTTGACTTGCTGAGGAAGTGTGTGTGTGTTTTTGGATTGCAGGGGCTTCCGTTTAACTTGCCTAATAAATGAGGCCATGGCCCTAATGAAGCAGACAAGTCTTTCTCTCTTGAGAAAACGTGCGTGTGCGTGTGCGTGTGTGTGTGTGTGTGTGTGTGTGTGTGTGTGTGTGTGTATTGGGGCGGGGGGGGGGGTGTCATTAGCTGCTGAGGAAGTGTTGTAGACTTTGTCATCATGACAGTCTGTACACAGCGAGTGCTTCCTGGTCCCCATGAGCCCCATTTAATGAGGATGATGATGGCGTGGAGGAAGAGGGATTGGATGTAAACATGCATTCACACCTGAGAAGTGTGTGCATACCTCACGTTCCACACACACACACACACACACACTCACACACACTCACACACACACACACACACACACTCACACACACTCTGTGTCTGGACATCTCAGCTTGAGTCAGTATATATATATATAAAATGTGTGTGTGTATATACACTCGAGAGTCCCACTTTAAGTAGCTTGCTTTTTTCCATGAAGTCACAGCACCCCCAAGTGTATGTTCAGTGTATGTGTGTGTAAGTGTATGTTCAGAGCATCAACATTGATATAATCCCAGCTCTGTGTGTGTGTGTGTGTGTGTGTGTGTGTGTGTGTGTGTGTGTAGGCAGCAAAAGGCCTACATAGCCACCCAGGGTCCCCTGGCAGAAACCACTGAGGACTTCTGGAGAATGTTATGGGAGAACAACTCAACCATAGTAGTCATGCTCACCAAACTCCGGGAGATGGGGCGAGTAGGTTCAGAAAAACAACAATCGAACATGGCATCACACACACACATACACACACACACACACACTCACTCACATGCACACTCACACATATTCAATTCACTCGCTCGTACAAAATCATACACACACTGACTTGCACTCATATAGGCACACACACTCACTCGCACAAACTCATACACACAAACACTCGCACACACTCACATACACACTCACATATTCAGTCACTGGCACACAGATTCACTCACTCACTAACTCACACACACACACACACACACACACACACGCCTCTTTTGGTTCTGTTTGAATCCACATGGATGTAAAATGGATGTTAATTCCCAGTCATTAATGTCCAGTTCCCTGACTCCTCTGATTATATACAGTCAGACAACCATGACTGTTTTCACCCTGCAGGAGAAGTGTCACCAGTATTGGCCCTCTGAACGCTCTGCTCGGTACCAGTACTTCGTGGTGGACCCGATGGCCGAATACAACATGCCACAGTACATCCTGCGCGAGTTTAAAGTCACCGATGCCAGGGTGCAGCTCACTTTCTTAATATTCCGTATGCCTTCTTGAGTGTGAAGGTGCCAGTCAGCTTTACCATGTAACTGTAACAGTGTAACACAGCTGTACCATGTAACTATAACACTGTTACACAGCTGTACTTTGTAACTGTAACAGTGTAACACAGCTGTACCATGTAACTAACACTGTTACACCGCTGTACTGTGTAACTGTAACAGTGTAACACAGCTGTACTGTGTAACTGTAAAACAGCTGTACTGTGTAACTGTAACAGTGTAATGCAGCTATACCGTGTAACCATAACAGTGTAACACAGCTGTACTGTGTAACTGTAACACAGCTGTACTGTGTAACTAACAGTGTAAAACACCTGTACCGTGTAACCATAACAGTGTAACGCAGCTATACCGTGTAACTGTAACAGTGTAACACAGATGTACCATGTAACTATAACACTGTAACACAGCTGTCCCATGTAACTATAACACTGTTACACAGCTGTACCATGTAATTGTAACAGTGTAACACAGCTGTATCATGTAACTATAACACTGTTACACAGCTGTACCGTGTAACTTCTACACAGCTGTACTGTGTAACCGTAACAGTGTAAAACACCTGTACCGTGTAACCGTAACAGTGTAACGCAGCTGTACTGTGTAACTGTGACAGTGTAACACAGATGTACCATGTAACTATAACACTGTGACACAGCTGTCCCATGTAACTATAACACTGTTACACAGCTGTACCATGTAACTGTAACAATGTAACAGCTGTATCATGTAACTATAACAGTGTAACACAGCTGTACTGTGTAACTAACGGTGTAAGATTAAGGCTATAGAATTGCTTAGATAACATCACCCTTTCTATCTCAGGACGGCCAGTCCCGGACCATCCGGCAGTTCCAGTTCACTGATTGGCCGGAACAGGGGGTGCCAAAGACGGGGGAGGGCTTTATTGACTTCATCGGCCAGGTGCACAAGACCAAGGAGCAGTTTGGCCAGGATGGACCAATTACTGTTCACTGCAGGTCTGAGACTGCAGAACTCTTAACTGATGAGTGTGTGTGTGTGTGTGTGTGTGTGTGTGTGTGTGTGTGTGTATGTGTATGTGCGCGTGTGCGTGTGTATGTCCACGTATGTGTACGTGTGTGTGTGTGTGTGTGTGTGTGTGTGTGTGTGTGTGTGTGTGTGTGTGCGCATGTACTGACCTGCCTCCTGCTGTCCTGTAGTGCTGGAGTGTGTGTGTGTGTGTGTGTGTGTGTGTGTGTGCTGACCTGCCTCCTGCTGTCCTGCAGTACTGGTGTGTGTGTGTGTGTGTGTGTGTGTGTGTGTGTGTGTGTGTGTGTGTGTGTGTGTGTGTGTGTGTGTGTGAGTGTGTGTGTGTGCTGACCTGCCTCCTGCCGTCCTGCAGTGCTGGTGTGGGTCGTACAGGAGTGTTCATCACTCTGAGCATTGTGCTGGAGAGGATGAGGTATGAGGGAGTGGTCGACCTGTTTCAAACCGTCAAAACACTGCGCACCCAGAGACCTGCCATGGTACAGACAGAGGTAATCACAAACACACACACACACACACAGATAGAGAGACTCTGTAAAAACCACAGAGAGATCTGAGTAACTGAGTGTCTGTGAGAGTAAGAAAAATCCAGAGGGAGAGAGAGAGAGAGAGCAAGTGACTAAATGACCATGTGTGAGAGAGATAGTGAGTGAAGGAAGTGGAGCAGTGAGACAGAGATGGAGTGACATAGTGAGACAGAGACACAGTGAGACAAAGAGAAACAGAGACACAGTGAGACAGAAAGACAGAGACACAGTGAGACAGAGAGACAGAGACACCACGAGACAGAGACACAGTGAGACAGAAACAGAGAGACAGAGGCACAGTGAGACAAGGAGAAACAGACACATTGAGACAGAGACACAGAGAAACGTAGACACGGTGAGTCTTTGACTAACACAGTGGACACTTTTGCCTCTGGTCCAACTGCAGTGAGTCGCTCTGTAAAGAGAATCTCAGTCTGGAGTTACTTCATGATTTTTCCCACTACCACATGAACATACATCTTCATGTCCTACAGAGAGAAACGTTATTCACTACCAGAGAGGATTAAACCTTAGGATGCATATAACATAGTGTGTGTGTGTGTGTGTGTGTGTGTGTGTGTGTGTGTGTGTGTGTGTGTGTGTGTGTGTGTGTGTGTGTGTGTGTGTGTGTGTGTGTGTGTGTGTGTGTGTGTGTTTCCAGGACCAGTACCAGTTGTGTTACAAGGCAGCTCTCGAATATCTGGGCAGCTTTGATCACTATGCAACGTAACCGCTCACAAAACTCACCAGAAAAGTCCTGGAACGCCCAGATCAGCGAAGCTCTGTCGGAGCCAGACCCACCCCACCTATTCAAACCACAGGCCATGGGAGAGAGCCAGGGACACAGGGAGGGACAGCGAAAGAAGAGGAGAGCATTAAAGAGTTCTGTGTGGGCACGGGGCCTTCACACTTTCATCCTGTGGACATCCTTTTTCAGAAAGCACCCCAAAACAAACAAACAAACAAAACAACATCAAGCGTGCTGGTATCTCTAGTACTACGGCACCTGCTGTCTCTCTGTCTTGCTGACAGTGCAAGTTACTTTATTGATTTTTTAAGCTTGCCATTTTATTTGCCATCATGTTATTCCTTATATTTGCCATTATTATTATCATTACCATGACTATATAAAACAGCTGTACCAGAAACCCAGTATTTTTGTCATTTATGATATAAGGGGTCTATTTGTTTTTTATTTTATTTTTTTATACATTGCTGTTGGTTTCTGGTCTATTTTATTATCATATAGTCTCTTACATTTAACATAGAGGCATGAATTTTTACATTTATGGCATTTAGCAGACGCTTTTATCCAAAGTGACTTACAATTGTGACAACCTGAGTAATTGGGGGTTAAGGGTCTTGATCAGGGTTCCAACAGTGGCAACTTGGCAGTGGTGGGGCTTGAACTGGCAACCTCCCAATTGCCTGTCTAATACCTTTGCTGCTGAGCTACCACTGCCCCTGTCTAGTTTTACATGTACTGGAGCACCGGTGATAAGTACAGCACTCACGCCGCTAGTTTTGAGGTCGTTCTGTTCGTTTTAACGATGTAGTCCTTGTCAGACAGTCACAGGGGCATCTCTTACACACCTGCTTGTCTCCTGATCCCCACACAACAATTATCAATGTTAAAGTGATCAAATGGTGTGATCTGAGAATAATTACCCTGTATAGATTCTCAACTTCAAAATAGCTGTAAGACTGTGATTCTATATTTTTTCTGGAACCTTTAGCGCTAACACAGCGAGAGCAAGGCCATGTGCTGACTCGCTGGAGACTCCGTTCTCCCACCGGCCTGGCGGCTGACCCGCCTGAAATGGTCGCACTTGTAGAGCGATTGGCCGCCTCTCTTCATCTCATTTCAGAAAGATGAAACGTTTGAACTGGCAGCTGAACTCACTCAGCTGACCACGGTGACAGAATAGAACTGGCTGGAAGAGGGAATACCCGTATGTAAGGGAAGTCTCATTGTCCGTACGAGTGCATACAATTCCATATGGTTCTGGATCAGTCATTCCAATCATATCTCAATGTGGTTCAGAAGGACAGGCTCCTACTCCGAAACAGATAAGTATCACTGCATAACAAAGCATTTTCCCAACCCACATCCCCAAGAACAAAGCAACATGGATTCATGGGACCAGGGCAAATGATGCAAACCCAAGGGACTGGGGCAAATGATCCATTTCACTTTGTGTTCGCACCAAAATGTAAGAGGATTCAATCTGTTGTACATGCACTCTGTTTTCTATTTGCTAATAAAAAGAAAAATAAAAAGAGAAAGAATATGTTCCAAAAAAACCTCGATGTCAATAAAGTTTAATAACTGGGTTTTGTATATTGCTGATGTGACTCTTCTGTCACAGTGTTACTGTGTCCATTCCCTAGTGTGCACACACGCACATACACACTTACACATAGAACCTTCCTATACAAACACAAACACTACTCCAGAACATATGCTTGCACACAGTCACTCTAACAAACATATACACTCCTGCACCCAACACACACAAAGGCCCCTCCAACACAAACACACTGACCCAAACACATCCAAAACAACACACAGGCAGTCACACACAGAGACTCTTCCAGCAAATCGATATAGCTACATACACCCCTCTTGAACACATATACACTTGCACCAATGCACATATGCACACAGTCATCTCTAGAGCATGCCAAGACTTTCTCAGTGCACATACATATATACAGTTTCCTCTGATGTACACACAAACAGCATTTCATGTGCTGCAAGCATACACAAACACATGTCCCCATGGTGGTAAGTAGCCCTCTAGTGTCTGTCTCCCACTGTTTCTTATCCCAGACCAGCCAGCACAGAGCGTGTGTGTGTGTGTGTGTGTGTGTGTGTGTGTGTGTGTGTGTGTGTGTGTGTGTGTGTGTGTGTGTGTGTGTGTGTGTGTGTGTGTGTGTGTGTGTGTGTGTGTGTTTGCGCGTGTGTCTCAACCACTGGTACTGCAGTATCAGTTTGTCTTGCACCTGGAGAATTTAGTCCTATTCAGACACACTCAGATCAGTGCAAAGGTACGTATTATAGCAACTGTGTGAAAAAGGGTTAATTACAGTAATTAGACCCAGTTTGTTCCTTTGGGGTACGGTCGGAGCTGCCACACTGCTCTGTACGTAGTGTTTAATGGATAACGACTGGTGTCTGCCTGAACGAGCCAGTACAGAACTCAAATCAGTGTCTCCGTTTTTATTATAATTATAATATAATTATAATATTTTTATTATAATGGTCTAGGGTAGAGATCAAAAGATCACACTCAGAATTCTGTAAATAGAAATTAGAACTTTGAGTCCTCCAGTTCCTAAAATAAAAT
>NW_027658596.1:7500-31665 GCF_041902795.1 Electrophorus electricus | reverse complement strand
TGTTGAGCAGACACATTGTTAGTGTTAATTGTATTCTAGTCTGCAGCCTTTTTCTGTGGGATGTACAAAAGAATGTTTTGTGTGTGTGTGTGTGTGTGTGTGTGTGTACTTTTATGTAAACACTGCCTGCATGTATCTTGCATCCATGTCTACACTATCTGTGATTGTATGTGTGTGTGTGTCTAGATCAAACAGAGGCAGGATGAAGAGAAGAGGCAGCTTTGCTCTTTACGAGACCAGCTCAGACCTGCACTACAGCCTGAACTTAAGGAGGTGAACACCCCCCCCCACACACACACCGCACACACACCACCATACACACCACACCACACACACACACCACACACCACACCACACACACACACACACCACACACCAACACACACCCCACTCTCACACACACCACACACACACACACATACACACCACCACACACACCACACCACACACACACACCACACACCACACCACCACACACACCACACCACACACACACACTGCACACACACCACCACACACACCACACCACACACACACACACACACACACACACACACTGCACACACACCACCACGCACACCACACCACACACGCACACACACACACACCACACACACACACCACACACACACACACACACACACACACACACACACACACTCACACACAAACATCACACACCACACACACACACACACACACACCACACTCACACACAAACACCACCACACACACACACACACACACACACACACCACACACACACACACACCACACTCACACACAAACATCACACACCACGCACACAGTACACTCAGACCAAACACACACCACACTGCCATCAGTCCTGAATCCAGGATCAAGCTTGCATTCTCAGTATGTGAGTGTAAGACAAAACCAAGATAGGCTACAAAAACTACACAACGCATACACTAACCAAATACATATGACTATAAACGTAACCCTAGTAAAAACATTACAGGAAATATTTGCACATGAATGCGGTAAAAATGTAACATGTTTACTTTTGTGTTACTCAACCCACAATGTGTTGCATGTCATAACAAGAAGTAGTTGGACATGCTGAATGTATCAGACGTTTTCTGATTGACATTTCTGGCATGTTTCCATGGAAACGTCCAGCATGGCCCAAGCAGAGGAGGGGAGTCTACTTAAGCAGCACGTTCACAGCTGTTGGCACTTCAACCAAGTGAATGCAGAAATGCAAATAACCAGAAACGGTGTATAAACCATTTAAGGTTTTAAAGTTCTGGTTCTTGGCTTTTCTGCGTAGTTGGTCATGGGTGCCTTGTGCTCACAGCAGCCACCGAAGTTCTGCTGTAGCCTGGATTGGTAGTGAAGCGCCATCCCGCAACCAACTGGAACGTTGCATCGCAGTCCTGATCCTGGGGTTCCCCACCACTGTTAACACTGCCGGTGTTAAACTCACGAAGGGCGGGTTCGGGCTTTAGGTCTGGTGTGTGTATGTGTGTGTGTGTGTGTGTGTGTGTGTGTGTGTGTGTGTGTGTGTGTGTGTGTGTGGGCACAGAGAGGGGGTCTTGAGGATCAC
Source organism: Electrophorus electricus (assembly GCF_041902795.1). Lineage (NCBI taxonomy): Eukaryota > Metazoa > Chordata > Actinopteri > Gymnotiformes > Gymnotidae > Electrophorus > Electrophorus electricus. The sequence goes on along the minus strand of NW_027658596.1, from coordinate 30,095 downwards.
AATAGATGTAGTTTACATCTATAATAGTGGCCTTGTTTTCTGCCTGGTGAGATATAATGAGAACATAATCAGATACTAACGCGATGTTTTCCTTTTCTCCATGTGCCCCAGCAGACTAGGAGAGTAAGTGAGCTTTTATGGATCTACACTTATGGGGTTTCCCTTTATCATCTCGGGCGTTTCGACCCTGAGATACAGCTGCAGCACCCTGCCACAGATCTGCGTTCCTTGTCCGGTTTTTGTGCTGGTGGTGTTTGCTCATCTTGTCGGTGTTTCTAGGCTGTGATGATGGTGTGTAGTGATACGGTGTTAGTGCCTGGTTTCCCGCTTGTGTAGTGCATGTTCTCTGCTGGTCTGTGTCGATCTGGAGAATATAACCCCCCCAACCGCCCCTACCCCTGGGTGCGGACCGAGGCGGCTCTGAGTGTGCACATGCAGCGGTCCGCCATTGGAGTGTGAGGCAACACTTCTGCTTGCTGTTGGTGACACAGCTGTGTTACGCAGTGTGCGGTGGCGCTTATTACGTACTGAGGCCTGTGAAGCATGTAAGGACGGAACTGTGCAACTGGTGTGTGTGTGCGTGTGTGTGTGTGTGTGTGTGCGTATGTGTGTGTCTGTTTGTGTGTGTGTGTGTGCGTGTGTGTGTGTGCGTGTGTGTGTTTGTTTGTGTGTGTGTGTGTGCGTGTGTGTGTGCGTGTTTGTGTCTGTGTGTGTGTGCGTGTGTGTGCATGTGCATGTGTGTGTGTGCGTGTGTGTGTGTGTGTGTGTGCATGTGTGTGTGCGTGTGTGTGTGTGTCTGTGTGTGTGTGTGTGTGTGTGTGTGTGTGCGTGCGTGTGTGTGTATGTGTGTGTCTGTCTGTGTGTGTGTGTGTGTGTGTGTGTGTGAGTGTGTGCACGCGTGTGTGTGCGTGCATGCATGTGTGTATGTGCGTGTGTGTGTGTGTGTGTGTGTGTGCGCGTATGTGTGTGTGCGTGTGTGTGTGTGTGCACGTGTGTGTGTGTGCGCGTGTGTGTGCGTGTGTGTGTGTATGTGTGTGTCTGTTTGTGTGTGTCTGTGTGTGTGTGTGCGTGTGTGTGTGTGCGTGTGTGTGTTTGTGTGTGCGCGCGTGTGTGTGTGCGTGCATGTGTGCATGTGTGTGTGTATGTGTGTGTCTGTTTGTGTGTGTCTGTGTGTGTGTGTGCGTGTGTGTGTGCGTGTGTGTGTTTGTGTGTGCGCGCGTGTGTGTGTGCGTGCATGTGTGCATGCGTGTGTGTATGTGTGTGTCTGTTTGTGTGTGTCTGTGTGTGTGTGCGCGTGTGTGTGTGTGCGCGTGTGTGTGCGTGTGTGTGTGCGTGTGTGTGTTTGTGTGTGCGCGCGCGTGTGTGTGCGTGCATGTGTGCATGCGTGTGTGTATGTGTGTGTCTGTTTGTGTGTGTCTGTGTGTGTGTGTGCGTGTGTGTGTGCGTGTGTGTGTTTGTGTGTGCGCGCGTGTGTGTGTGCGTGCATGTGTGCATGCGTGTGTGTATGTGTGTGTCTGTTTGTGTGTGTCTGTGTGTGTGTGCGCGTGTGTGTGTGTGCGCGTGTGTGTGCGTGTGTGTGTGCGTGTGTGTGTTTGTGTGTGCGCGCGCGTGTGTGTGCGTGCATGTGTGCATGCGTGTGTGTATGTGTGTGTCTGTTTGTGTGTGTCTGTGTGTGTGTGTGCGTGTGTGTGTGTGTATGTGTGTTTGTGTGTGTGGGTGTGTGTGTGTGTGTGGGTGTGTGTGTGTGTGTGTGTTGCAGGACTCTTTAAGTAGGCAGACTGTCTACAGCATGCACCAGCTTCAAGGCAACAAGCAGTATGGCACAGAGAAGTCAGGCTGCCTCTACAAGAAGAGTGATGGGTAAATGTCTGGAGTGTGAGGCCTGTAAACACACTCATGTATCACTTCCAGTCCTCAGAGCAGATATGGTTTCCTCTGCTGAGGTTTCCGCTTAAAGAAAAGTTTCCTGTTGTGTTTATATTAGGAAGTGATGAAGTACTTTTATGTGCTCTGCATTTTGATTTATGGAATGGAAATAACTGTGTGTGTGTGTGTGTGTGTGTGTGTGTGTGCGCGTGTGTGTGTGTGTGTGTGTGGGGGTGTGTGTGTGTGCGTGTGTGGGGGTGTGTGTGTATGTGTGCGTGTGTGTGTGTGTGTATATGTGTGCGTGTGTGTGCGTGTGTGTGTGTGTAACCACGGCAGGTTAAGAAAGACGTGGCAGAAGAGGAAGTGCAGTGTACAGAACTGCTATCTGACCATCGCTCATGGGACGGTAAGCATCACAGCTCTACGTCATGTCACGTTACTCCGCGTTATGTTTACCGCCCAAGCGTGGCGTGTTTGTGGCAGCTCGTCCCCACCAGCCCCTGCCTGTCGTCAGACGAGCGTCCTGTGTCCGGTCCTAATAACCCCTCTCCGCTACACCTCTATTTTTGCTCGAAACATGCTCAGTTAAGAGGTGAGAAAGATAAACTCCTGTTATAACGAATCGCTGCTCTCTCCGTCCTCAGCCGAACAAACCACCAGCCAAACTGAACCTGCTCACCTGCCAGGTGAAACCCAGCCTGGAGGACAAGAAGTGCTTCGACCTCATCTCACGTAGGTCACGCCCACCACAGACTCAACAATGTCCCGTCTATGCACCGATCACCACGAGGCTATAAGTGAGCGTGGTGGACACGAGCTTGTATACTAAGGCCGGCTGTGTTACCACGGTTACGCGTGTCCCCAGACCTCAAACGTTTGGTGTCATTCAATGAGAGAATGGACAACCATGTCTCTCGGAGGAGTGCGGTGTGCTTGGCGCCGTGGTGTACTGGCACTCACACCTGCGTGTGAGGAGTTTACAGACGCCGTTCAGACTTCGCTGATGCTCTAACTGAAGTCCCTAACGTTTGTCAGCAGTATGTGAATCTGCTTGCCAGCGTTTAATGAGCGTTCTTTGTGTTTCTTCTCATTGTGTGTGTGTGTGTGTGTTTCTTATGGCAGATAACCGCACTTATCACTTTCTAGCGGAGGATGAGTCAGACTGTATGGCGTAAGTAATGTTTATTGCTTTGTTATTTTGTGATTTGGAGTGATTTCAACCATGCGCTGCTTAAGACCACAGAGTGGCTCAGTTGGGAAACTCTGTAGTGGTCAGTGTGGCAGCTCCTGTTTGGGCTTACATCCCCTTCGGATCTGGTCAGGGCATCTCACAGACACTTTCTCTATCACAGAAACCTGAGGAGTGTTTAGGGAAACAGAAGTCCTGCCAACGTCAGTGTGATTCACACGGTTCACATTTATGCTCATATTTAGAATGATCGTGGGCAGGGCGCATGTAGCATAGTGTCTGTGTAGTAAACACAAAGAAACAGCGTGATGTGTTTACAATAAGCCTTTGTTTGTAATCCACTCATGCTACTGAAGTGTAGTTTAAGAGAGATAGGATAGGGCTAGATTGTTAATTCTAGTGTGAACACACACACACACACACACATAATCACACTTTACAGTGTGCCCTTTCCAGTCTGGTAGAAGGTGGCAGATCTTCACTTATCAGGAACGTCTTTGAAATATCTGATATCCCTTTGCTCAGTGTGTGTGTCGTGAGTGATGCGCGTCCACCCCCCAACACCCACGTGCCCTCTGATTGTGTGTGGGTGTGTGTGTGATTCAGGTGGATATCAGTGCTGACCAACAGCAAGCAGGAGGCACTGAACGTGGCGCTGGATGAGCTCAGGCCGAGCGGGGAGAGTAGCGTGGGGGACCTGACAAAGGCCATCATCGATGATGTCCTGCGCATGCCGGGCAACAGCGTGTGCTGTGACTGCAGTGCTCCAGGTGGGGGCGCCAGAGGGCCCGGGCTCAGGACGTGAGAGGAACGCACTTCCGCCTCGCGCGAGTGAATTACTGCTGGCATTTTTAATTTGGGCCTTTTGCAGTTCTGGGGGATTAAAAACATCCGGAGTGTAGCTGTGTACCACGTGAGCCTTCTGGGTCTGTCCAGAGATGTTGTTTTCGCTTTCACAGACCACTGTTTTCTTTGGAACATGACACATGGAGGTAGATTCTGAACTTTAAGAACTCCGCTCGGAAACTCAATGCAGATTGCAAACTCAATGCAAACTGATGCTACAGTGCGTGTTGGCCCATTTGCGCGATCTCCAGATCTCTAAATCAAGAAGAAACTATCCATGAGTTAAGGGACCAGTGACGGCTTTGTTTGTCAGCATTATTATCTTGGCTGTCCTTAAAATACATTTGATTAACTGAAAGCTGAATTAAAGTGTGATAAAGGGAGTGGGATGAATTTCCCACATATTTCCTCCCATCCCGAGGACAGGGAGCGTTAGAGAACCTTAATTACGATACCCTTGGGTAACTGGGTGTCTAGAGGTGGACAAACCAACAAAGAAATCTCTTGAACACAGTGGCTTAATTATTTAGCATTTCTCCCAGATTCATGTATTTATTGTATGGGCTACGCAGTAGACTTTAAAATGCCACGTTTTTTTGTTGTTGTTGTTCCTTTGGATACTGGGTGTACATTTGCTTTGAAAAATATTGGGGATAAGAATGCTGACCGGCTGTTGCATTCAATTCAATCTGCGCCTCGAATTCGCTTTCGCTTACGTCGTCCAGTGTGTGCACGCACTAGAAAGAAATAAGTGCCATGGCTGAAGGGATTTACGGCCGCGTTTGTCCTGCTTAACGACACTGAGGAGCAGGCGCGTCGGCACCATGGTTTAAAATACATCCGTAGTGCGATTGTTTTCTACTTATTTTTGATTAAAAAGCAATCGGCTCGACTTCGCGAAATGTCAGTTGTGATGCGTTTATTACCTCAGGTTCGTCTGACAGCTTGAAATAGAAACACAAGCTGTTGCTGTCATTAGGAACATAATACGTTTCATTTTATGTTATTGCTTGAATTATTGTTGCATAAACTGAGAAAAAAATTCAGAGGACACAAAAATATTCTTAGGGTACACTTTCCGAAAGTGGTTGCGAGGTGTTGCTAATGTAAATGTGCTCTGAGTGGGTCTTCTCCTGCTCTTGGGCAGTAGATGCCTCCTGATGCCTTCTGTTGCTGTGTGGTTTCCAGACCCCTTATGGATCTCAACGAATCTGGGCATCCTCACATGTATCGAGTGTTCAGGGATACATCGGGAGATGGGAGTACACCACTCAAGAATCCAGTCCCTCTCCCTGGACAAGCTGGGCACATCGGAGCTGCTGGTACATCCCTTCACGCGAGTCCCTGTGGGGCGTCCAAAACCGTGAACCAATAAGAATCACGCGCATACTTTGACCCGATATGTTCTGCTCTTCATTTTAGAGAGCAAATATGTTCTGCCCCCTACTTTCAAAATCCATACCTCTGACAGAGTTGTGGATTCATTTTATGTTTCGATCTCTCTATCTCACTCCTTCTCTCCTGTGCTCTGCGTCTGTCCAGTTGGCCAGGAACGTGGGGAACTTTGCCTTTAATGACATCGTGGAGGCCGGCCTCCCCAGCCTGTCTCTGAAGCCGTCTGCAGACAGTGACATGTGAGTGATGGACAGACCCGTAATTGCTCTGCCCACTGCAACAAATCAGATTCACGTGTTGGACGTTCTCTGACCGCACCACTCTGTCTCCTAGACGAGCTATGGGATCTCAGTATATTCACTGGGCACCAGTGCAATTTTCCGTCAATCCCCAGGTTTTCATTATGGATTTGGCTAAAAGATCCATGGACACCATAATATGACTCCCCTAATAACATTACTAACAAAGTATCAGGTGGTTCAGAGGCCTTAAATGAAGATAGAACTGGCTGAGTCTCGGTAATTGGGTGCACGTGGCTGTCAGAAGGCTGCCGCCCCTCAGGGTGACTGATGTCTCTCTGCAGAGCAAGCAGCTGAGAGCAGCTAATGTTATTTGCACTGTTCCAGCAGTGCGCAGTTCAACGCTGGCATCCGTTCAACGCTGGAGTCACACGGCTCCACACGTCTTCCCTCCTGCTGTGGGGGTATTGCCTTGTCCTCGGGCCTCTGAAGCGCGTCTCGCTGTGTTATCAGATAGTCCCACCTATCGTACTCAGGCATCAAACGGGCTTTGAGCCACACAGTCTTAGCGTTGTCTCTGGTGGTAAGGCGTGTGCTAGCTCCTCCGCTGCTCTGGTCGTAAAATAACATTCTAAAAAAAAGGCAAATTTAAGGCTGGATTTGCCGTCTTAAGAAAAAAGTCAGAATGGATACCATTCACATGCATCCACACGCTGAGTCCTTTCAGAGGTATTATAAATCCATTACCGTCTGTTCATAGCCAGCAGAGGCCAGCCAGCAGTAAACTAGGGGACTGTGTCAGGTGCTTCTGAAAGACAAAGTATTGGCAAATGGCAAAGTATTGATTTCTCTCCACAGAGCAAAGAATATCATTTACTGCAGGAGCCGATATAGTAGCAGTGCTGTGGTTGATGCTGGCTGAGGTGAAGTTAGCATTTATTGAGGCACAAAGCCATTTGCTATTTATCAAAATCATAGCCTGTCTGAAATAGAGAGATCAGCTGGTAATGGATTAAATTATTATCTTTATATTCTTTGTGTGTGTGTGTGATAAGTATACCTAAAATATCTAAAACCTCTGATTCTTTTAGAAATATTAAAATGGATCAGTCCAGATTCCCAGAGCATCACTTTAGCAGTGATATGAAAGTAACAGTAACAGCTGCCACTGTGTCGGGAGGACACACACACCAGATAATATGAACATTTTGCTCTATTTGTTTCTGTAATTTTAATTCTAGTTTCCATACAGTTTGATCAAATGGTAAACAAACGAAATAAAGTGAAAAGTCAGGAGTCATCTATCACCTCCTGCTGCCTGGAGGGGCCAGAATCTAAACACATCTGCGTTAAAGAGATGACGAAAGACTTCCTGTAATAGATGTTATCGTGATCTTAAAGAGCACAGGGCTATTAGCCGTCTGACCAGACCTTGATAGTCAAATACTAATCAGATTTGGCTCTTTTAAGAGATAGAAACATGTTCCTAATCTGTCTGATCCCAGACCAGTCAGTAGACAGCCCTGACCCCATGACTGTGGCCAAAAGGTTTTCTGCTTTTTGCTTAATGTGTCACAGACATACAGTAACGTTGAACTCTGTTTATGCATAGAAACCAGTGCATTTATTTTTTTGTAGTCTGAGATATGTAGTTTGGGATATGTACTCTTAGATATGTAGTTTTGGATATGTAGTCTGAGATATGCAGTCTGGGATGTGTAGTCTGGCATATGTAGTCTGGGACATGTAAGGGTTGGCACCTGGCCGAGGCCCCTCCGGCCACCAGAGGGAGGCCTCTAGTCAGGCACACTACTAATCAGGCTTGATGACCAACAACTGTGCTAGAGCTATATAAGCCCAGTGACCCAGTCATTCAGTGCTGGGTCTTTGCTAAAGTTCTGAGCCAAGCTCCTAGCTGCTAACTCTGGGTATCGATGTCTGTGAGCCCTTGTGCTACACCTCACTTCTGCTCTGTGAGGGTGTTTGTGTTTTCCCCCTTGAGTCTGTCTCTCTCCCGAGGCTCCCCTTAGCCATTACAGTTCCTCCCTGTTTTCTGGTTTTGTTTGGGAAGTTTTAGTATGGTTTTCCCCAGTGCATCGGGACTGCCATTTTTTCTGTGGCGTCCTTTGAGTGGGGGGAGTTTTGATGTATCACTGTTCAAGGTTACTGTATGGGAATTGCTGTCTAGAGGGAAAAAAAACCCCTCAAAATAAGTGTGTGTGTGTGTTTTTTTTTACTTTACATGTTATAAGGTGGATTATCACTGTAATTGGCAGGCTAGAAACTGCCTGCATCACTGAGACTTTTATAGTAATAGATACGCTGGCCAGTGTGCAGATATAGAAGTGATGTTTGTGTGCAGGGCAGTGCGTAAGGACTTCATCTTGGCGAAGTACATCGAGTGTCAGTTTGCGCAGCGGAGCGGAGGCTCGCCAGATACTCTGCGTAGACGCCTGCAGCAGGCTGTGCATGCCACAGACATCTTCGGCCTGCTCCAGCTCTACGCCGAGAAGATGGACATGAATCAGCCTATACCCAACCCTCTGCAGGTACACACACAAACACACTCGTGCACAGCCCTCAACATGGCTGTTTTCGAGCGCTAACGATGTGAAGGACTGTGTCTCCTCTCTCTGAAGGAAAAGCGTGAGACGGCGCTCCACCTGGCCGTCCTGCTGGCTGACCACACCTCACTACATATGGTGGACTTCCTGGTGCACAACTGGTGAGACCAAACTGTATGTAAATATGCAAATCAGACGCTAATTCCTCTGTCCTATATGCCGTATACTGGCCATCACTGCCAGGCTCGTCTCACTCCACGTTCCGCTGAAAGTACCCACAACGTCATTCTGAGGAGAGACTGAGGTGGAATGTGTGAGAGGGGAAATGTTGGCCTATGTGCACATTCCAGGAAATGGTGTCGGGGCGGGAGAGGAAGTGGGAGAGACAAAGAAATAAAGTGCGAGAAACTGAAAGAGAGAGAGAGAGAGAGAGAGAGAGAAAATGAAAGGGGAACAGACGTGTGACGTGGAAAGGAGGAGCGCCGTCTGACAGGTGCTCTCGCGTGCCGCGAGTTTCTTCTCATCGTTGCGTGCCTTTTTTCGCGTGTGTTTCAGTACCAACCTAGACGCTCAGACTGTGAAGGGCAACACGGCGCTGCATTACTGCTGTCAGCACAACAAAAGCCAGTGTCTTAAACTCCTGCTCCGAGCCAAAGTCAACACACACCTCAGTGAGTGAACACACACCCCCGCCCCACCCGGGTTCCTCCCACGCCAGGACACGGCATCACGCATGCCACTTTTCCCTCCTTTGGATGAAGTTCGTAGGTCCTCCAGTAATAAAGCTGCGTCCCAGAACCGGGTCCCACTGGGCGGGTTGTGAGTGGTGTGATTGTGGAGTTGCTGATGGCAATTGTTCTGCCCTCGCAGAGAACGAGAACAGAGAGACTGCCCTGGACGTCGCTCGACGGCTCCGGCACGCACACTGTGAAGAGCTGGTATGCTGCGCGGGTTCTCTTATCGTTTCTATCACTGTTTGTTATATTTCTATTATAATTTTTTATTCTTCACTTCTTGATCCACTGCTCCGCTCACGCAGGTAGTTTTTTTTACATTTTTTTCCAGAGCTATAGGAATCGCCTGGCTCCGTTTCGACGCGTGCCAGCCGTTAGGAAGTTTTGCTAACATTCAGGTGTACTGTTCAGATCGTGCAGGCTCAGAATAACCAGTTCAACATGCACCTGAACGTGGAGTACGAGTGGAGGCTACGGCAGGACGACGTGTACGAGAGCGACGAAGACGTGGACGACAAGGTCGGCCCCTCTGTTAACCTTTAACCTTTTGCTAACCCCGACGCACGCTGCCTGAGCAGCGGCAGGCTTGACGCGTTCATAGAGTAACTGTGCGGGTTCGTGGACGTTTCCTGCGCTGTTACCGGTAGCAACGAGCCAGACATCATAACAGTCGCACGTTGCATGATTATGACCTGTAGCATTGGTGTCATTCTTTTCTTTGACGATTGCCTTCCCTTTGGGAATATCGTATTCCCGCTGGAACGCGGCGTCCCCGCTGGAACGTACTCGCTGTTATATACCGGTAAGTTAAGCGTCAAACATGCTTGCTGTGCGTAATGGCGTCTCGTGAGCCGAGCGGTCCTGTGACCGGTAGCGTTTCGTCTCTGCGTGCATGTGGCTCCACGGTCAGTCGTGGCCGGTGAAGAGGGACCGCGGCAGCCGCCCCTTCAGCCTGTACCACAGCGACGGTTCCAGTCAGGACCGAGGAGGACGGGGAGGGGGGCTCTTCGGCATGGGCCGGCGGCTGACGCTGGCGTGGGGTGAGCAGAAGAGGGAGGTGTACCCTGGCCCCTCCCCTCAGACCCGCAGCCTGGACAGCCCCCCACCTCCACCTCCATCCTCACCTGCACCCCCGCTGCCCCCTAGAGTTAGAGGTAGGAACCGCCACACGGCACGTCCCACCTGTCTGTCCGCCGGAGTCGACCAAACGGAGTGGAGTTATTGGATATACGCCCCGAACCTCCACAGAGAGCTCGGAGCTATGACTGCATTCAGAAGCTCTGATGCAATTTAGATGCACCAGGTGCATGTCAGCAGAAATGTTCGTTTTATTTTGTATTCTCCTCCTCTCCTCTCCGTAGTTGCTCCAACTCTCCCACCCCCTCCGCCGCCTGTCAGTACTCCAGACAGCTGGACCGAGGTGGCCTGGAGTAAGAAGAGGACCCCCCCCCCTCCTCTGGTCATTCGGCACAAGCGGACCTACTCTGAGCCCTCGCCGCAGGTGCCGCACAGTCCACACGGGGGCGCCCCCCTGGGCCACGCTGGTATGCACACGCCTACCCTGCGCTTTCAAAACTCTGCCCTTCAGTCTGGGATTGAAGGACCAGCATTTCAAGCTGTTACTTTTTTTTTGGCTAGATTACGGTGTGCCAGGCAGTCCACGAGCCTTCGGCTGTCACGATTCATCGTTTCCTAAGTGTGTGTAAGTGTGTACGCCTTTTATTCAAAGTCTGGCCTCTAGTGGTGAGAGCAAAAATGGCATTTTACATATTGATGAAACGCTTGCGTAAAACACAAACCATTTTAAGATTTTGGTTTAAAAAAAACAAATTGGTGCGCATTCACTCACCAAGCTCACTACATACCTCACAATATCAACCACTCACACGCTCTATGATGAATCAGACTGATAAGTTTATTTCAGCTCAGGGTCTCCGAAGTACACTGTGAGTGCCCTCAACTCCCTATCTGAGCTGCCAGAGCATGGCAAGTGACCCTGTTGGTGTTTGTATGTGTTGTGTTGTCTATTTTGTATAACGTAGTTTGATGCTAGACTATGCTTTTTAAAAAAAAAAAAAAACTGGCTTTTTGTGTTAAAGTAAAACCTTTTAAGTATGGTGTTAAAATGCATGTTAATATATTAGAATGCCTTAAAAATGAATTGATTTGTTTGGTAGTTTTGATGAGGCCTGTTGGCCTTATCAGTTTATTTAAATTCACCATTATAGTAGATAAGAGGTCTTATTCCTGATTACAGGAAGTGACGTTGTGACTCTCAGCAGGTTTCCGGGCAAACGTGGGAGACAAAGCTGCTCACGCCCTCTACCAGATTCCTCAGAAGTCCAACGCTGGACGAAAGGGGCTGCCTCGCTCTCCCTCCTCCCCTCGCTCCTTTAGCCTGGACTCCAACGGAAGCTCCTCCTCTTCCTTTCCCAGCATGCCACACCAACTGCCCCGGCAAACTGTGGTGAGGGCCTGTGGCTTCCTTCCTGCCCCCCCGAGAATGTACCACTGGGTGGCTACACACTGAGTAACTTGTGTAATCCTGGTCTGAAGTGTGTGTGTGTGTGTCTTTCAGACAAAGTCAAAACCACGGCGAGTGAAAGCCATGTATGACTGCGTGGCTGATCACCACGACGAGCTCACCTTCAGCGAGGGGGATGTGTTGGTGGTCCTTGCGGAGGAAGACACAGACTGGTGGGTAGGTATGACGGGCAGCGCGGGCCGGAGCAAGAAGCTTGGACAGCAGCGCTTCCCATGACGATTTCTGCCAGCTCTCCGGTGGTTTTATATTGAGAATGTTCATGACAGGCCACGGGTTTATGACGTTGAGGACTGCCAGGTGCAATTCAGCTGCCTCACCTGTGGTCTTGAGCTAAATGTCGTATATGTTTCAGCGGTGTTGGCTGGATGTTGGTTTCCCTATGCGGTTTGTTAGAGCCATGATGTGTGTTAGGGTGGAGACTTGTCTCCCTCGCGCACACATGCTCCACTGGCTTCAGATAACACCCTGCACCCACAGCTCTGATAAAGCATGCAGCACAAGACCCCACACACACACACACACACACACACACACACACACACACACACACACACACACACACACACATAGCTCTGATAAAGCATGCAGCACAAGACCCTACACACACACACACACACACAGCTCTGATAAAGCATGCAGCACAAGACCCTACACACACACACACACACACACACACACAGCTCTGATAAAGCATGCAGCACAAGACCCTACACACACACACAGCTCTGATAAAATACGTGGTCTGGTGGACTATCAGAAGATTCCAGTTCAGTAGAGAGAGGTTGAGGTAGAGAGAGGTTGAGGTAGAGGTAGAGAGAGAGGTAGGTAGAGGTTGAGGTAGAGGTAGAGAGAGAGGTAGGTAGAGGTTGAGGTAGAGGTAGAGAGAGAGGTAGGTAGAGGTTGAGGTAGAGGTAGAGAGAGAGGTAGGTAGAGGTTGAGGTAGAGGTAGAGAGAGAGGTAGGTAGAGGTTGAGGTAGAGAGAGAGGTAGGTAGAGGTTGAGGTAGAGGTAGAGAGAGAGGTAGGTAGAGGTTGAGGTAGAGGTAGAGAGAGAGGTAGGTAGAGGTTGAGGTAGAGGTAGAGAGAGAGGTAGGTAGAGGTAGAGAGAATGAGGATTACGAGGAGGAAGGCAACAAGGGAGTGAACTAGGGATTGTATAATAATTATTATTATATTTGAAGCTTCCGCTTCAAAAATTAAATGTAGGATTTTCATTTAAGGACGTTTTATCAGTCCGTGCCATTTCCTCCCAGCATGGCTATGTGGAGGGACACCCCAACAAGACGGGCCTGTTTCCCATGTCCTTCGTCTCCACGCTGTCCGAATGAAGCCAAGGCAAGGCGGAGCCCAGAGGAAGCGCTCGGAGGAAACGGAGCTCGCATCCACGATTGCGTGTCAAGTATTCGGCCTTCCACAGTGACACGCAGGGCTCTGTTGGGCAGGGTCCGAGAGCTTCCCAGCGGGGCGTTTCGGAACGTCCAACAGTCGGTAGTTTTCCCTTGGGTCCTTCAGACAGGACAGTTGCGTTTCCCTTGTGCCGCACGGCCGTCGGGAACCTCCAGACTTCCTGCGCGTTCTTCTCGGCCTGGGTCAGGCGTGCTGGGACCGTCTGGAGGCTTCTGCAGGCTCCAGTGCGTGTAAGACGCGGATTCCTCGTTCGTGAGCTGCAGCTAAAACGTTAGGCCTGCGTTACAGACAATTGTTACTTCAGTATCCCAGTATGTACTCAAATGTTGTACTGAGTATTTGTATATATTCAGAAGATATTTTATTGTAACGCTTTCCATCATTTCCCGGTACAGATGAAAGTTATTGTTTATTCAAGGTAGACCTGTATCCTCACAGAAACTCCAGAGCTGTCCCAGGCCCCCGTACACGGTCTGGCGCTCCAGGTGTTCAAACGAGGGACACGTTTAAACATTCAAAGTAAGGACTGCTGAAAACATACATTTTACTGTCTTTTCTTCTACTTAAAGCGCACTGAGAAGTAAATCGGCTTCACTACTGAGCTGAGTCGGGACTGGGGCGTGTTCCCGTGTGTAGTCAAATGTCCCGCGAATGCAGCGGAATCAGTACAAGTCTCTGGGCCGCAACTTTGGAAAAAAAAAAAAGAAAAGAAGAAATACCTGAAACGTGTTTATAACCTACTGTCCTGGAAACAACAAGTCTCCACAATTAACTAGTGATCGATTTTCTTTATTTTTGTACAAACTTGACCCCCTTATAGTAGGACGGAGAACACAGATTAAGGGTTGATGCTGTAATATCAGTCCATATTGTACTGAACACCTGAAAATGTCCCTTTTCATTAAGTTTGTGTTGTAATAGCATTGGAATGGAAATGTGAAAACTATTCAGTGCATCACAAAATAATGTCATAGCTGTGTGCATTTTTTTTTTTTTGCTTCTAAATTCTAATATTTAAATGATACATCAGTTCTTAAAATGTGATTTGCCATTTAATTTATTTGTTTTTTGGAATTTAATGGAAACAAAATGTCTGTGGCCCTTGAATGACACAAATGACCTGCATTACACATTATACAGTTTTGTTCGAACACTCGTACAGTCTGTATAAAAGTTCTTGTCTGTTCTTCCATAATGGTGCAAAGTCTCCTTGTCAGATTTTAGTGACTCTGTGCTTAACACCTGGAGGTCAGGCAGACCAGAGTAATAATAATCTGACACAAGGCACTGCAAGATTAGAAAACTCACAAAGTAAAACAATCATAACGTCTATGATCTAACTGGGGTTAATGGTTAAGGTTTGGTATTTTCACAGTCTTGTAAGGGTTGGATTCATCCAGACAAATGATAGAAAAACTAGAGCATTGAGCAAAAACCAAAAAAAACCCACAGGTGTTCTCACTTCGGTCTGAGATATTTTTATATCCACGTGGCATACACACTATACGTTATGTGCTGAAATATGAAAAACATATTTTTTCTGAAAGGAGAAGGAAACCAGGAGAAAAACGGGGAAAAGAAGGGAAGATTCGGAAATTTCTCAAGTCAGTCCAAGGCCACATAGAAGCGGATTACTGGAGAAGACTAGATGGTACGACACAGCATGGATTTAAAAATATATATTTATGATAAAATCCACCACACACAAACAGCTGGAAGTTGTCCCACTTCTGGTTTTTCCTTACTATCCTCCTCATGGGGTTTGTTGTGGTCGGATTTAGGATCCAGTATCCTGACATCCGATGCGTCAGCTAATGATGGAATGACGGTGGGTTTGGTCTGGAGAACGCAGCCTGTCGTCAGTGGGTTTGGTTCAGCAGAGACGACGGTGGTCAGTTGATAGTGGTGAGCCCGTGTGTGGCTCTTTAGCGCTCTTTAGCCAGTATGTCCAGACGTCTCCTGACTCACAGGGGCCTGCTGTTTCGGCCTCGGATACAGTTTAATTTTGCCTTCGGCATACAGCCGCTTGATGACCTCACTCTCAAAGTCGGCGTTGTGCACGCCCGTTTTCCGGAACGCTCCAGAATACTTGTTGTTTTCCCAATAGTGGTGCCAGTTGCCCTGCGCGTCCGCCCCAAAGCCGAACACCGACACCTGGTGGGACACGGCACAACGGAACGGGGAACATTACCGGAACTCTCTCGGCCGCTCTCAAATCAGAAGAAAACTCACGGGACCTGGACTCGTGAGGACTCTAACAGGACAGAGGCCGACTGGGATCCCTCCCAAGCCTGCATCTGGGAGTGATTAACAGACCAATACAGTTATAGACAAAAAAGCAACGCCTTTCCTTACCTCGTCACAGAGGTGCAGCGCGAACACAATGGCCAGCATGCCTGTGGAGGGATATCTCCCATGGTGCTCCGTCCAGCGGTCGTGAGTATACTTGAAGAAGCTGGGGTTCACCACCATGACCTGCAAAGCCAACAGCCCACCGTGAAGCGGCTCCCCTGAACGTTGCGCTCACACCCGGCCGTTTCTTTAACGCCGACCCGCACACGTATACATGTAGGGCTGCTAGCCTGCCTCTGGTGACCTCTCAGGATGGTATACAAAAAAAAAAAAAAAAAAAAAAAAAAAAAAAAAAAAGACGTTGAGAGAGATGGTGGCAAGGATGTTAAATGGGAGTCTTTTCCTGGAGCCAGTTTGCTTGCTCTAAAACAAGGTCTTAGACTCTGGTCCTCGTGAGACGTTGTGCCGGGTTGTGCCGGGTTTCGGAGGTGAGCTCCTGTCCCATTCCCCTCCCCTACGGTCACAAATGCACACTAGACACACCTACGCTCTCGTCTGCAAACACTGAGGTTAAACCTTTCAGTTGGCTGGCCTACCACGATTGTGTGCCTAGTCTATATGAAGGCGAGTTGGCAGTATACTTGGGACACTACAAATGACACCACACACACAAAATTGCAGAAAAGTGCCGTTTCAGACAGAGGGTCACACCCACCTTATCTTTATCTGCCTTCACATGCTCCTTCACTTTTGTGTACGTCCTGAGGATGAAAACACAAACGTCTTCACAACCGCTCCGTTAACAGGCGTCACATGGTTTGGCTAAACCCTTAATACCACGGCAATTAATCCAACATTTCAGCATGAGGAAACAATTTTGTGGCGAAACACATTCACACTCAAACATGACTGGATTTCCAAGGTCGCCCTGTGGGGGTGGGGCGCACAGCACGCTGCCAGGGGGTCGGCCGCCCCACCCTGTGGGGGGCGGGGCGTGCACCCAGGAGGTGGGCCACCTGGGCCCGGGGCCATACCTCTTCACCTCGCCTGTGGACAGAGCACTGGTCAGCCACGTCAGGTCCTGAAGTTTAAAGGGCAGCAGGACGAGCTGCACGCTGGGCGCCAGGTCCATGGCGCTCTCCGGGTACATAAAGTGGTGCGTGGTCCGCTTGCCCACATGCTGCTCGTAACCCCTAGTTCTGGCTCTGTTCATTCTGTAAGGAACAGGACAAACACATTTTTACTGGTATAGCACCTTCTAAAAACCACTTTTAAAAGTGGTTAATACTGCAAAAATCAAAACAGGAAAATAAACCAAGACAAGATTAGGAGAATAAAATTAATGAAATTAAAAGAACACCAAGTACATAATATGTGCTGTACAGTAATAAATTTAAAAGACAAAGTCCTAACTGAATGTAATACTCGATATATGCGTTTTGAGATTTTTTTGAAAATGTTCTGGCTGATAATTGATCCCAAATCTCAGAATTCTAGAACCACAGTAACCAAAACCAAACCACCGTCGGTCAGACGACTTCGGCTGCCGTACACCTGGAATGAGATTAAATCTCAACCATAAATGTAATCCCTCTCAGTCTGTAGCATGATTTACTTAACAGCTTTAGAAGTGTAACATTTGCATACTTCTGTGTTGGTTGTGACAGTGTGGTGAGTTCAGCTCAATCGTTCACATCAATTGCCTTCGTAACTTCGTATATGCGCAGAATATTTCAGAGGGTGACTATTTTACGCGGTCCTTTTTAGATGAAATAAACACTTGACAGACTCTCAGTAACATCAATGATGTGGCACTAGTGAAGCGTCTGAATACATTCAGTAGATTAATCCAGAGACTTTTAATGAACTGTATAAATAAGATTTGTTTATATTATCTATTGAATTCGATTGTTTTTCACTTTATTTGGAGTGTCCAGGTTCCTATCTGTAGATGTTATCCTGAGAGGGCAGTGACCATGTAACAGGTATTACCGTCTTACCGTCATACCATCTTAGCATACTCAACAAGCTCTTACAGACGTGTTGCTGACAACACTCTAACTGAATTTGTTTAGGGTTAGGGTCAGGATTAGGACAAGGATTAATCAGATATAAAGGACCACACAAAATAAAGTTACTTCTTAACAGCTCCAAAGATGTCATAAACTGTGTTGTAAATCTAATCTACTGAAATATACAAATATCGGAAGCGGAATGGCTGGATGGTGGCCTGTTAGACAGAAAGCATGGATCTTACCGGAAGATGACGGAATGGGAGTCTATCAAAGCTCCATCCATGAACTGCAACAAGTTTCCTGAGTTTCCGACCACGGCGCACGTCTGGTAGCGGCCGAACTGATGCGTTTCTTTCGGCGAGGATACCACCTGAAACATCTTCTTAATAACTTCCTCGATTGTCCCTTCAGTTGATTGTTGCAAATTCTAGAGAGTTAGAACGAATTACACTCCCAAAAAACCCACAGAAACTTTCTGCAAGTTTGGATAAAGGAACACCCTGAAAAGTCATCTTTCATCTTATGTTTCTCATTCTCAGAGAAAACCTCAGCAGGGTAGCCTTAAGCATACATGCTTCTCTCTCTCTGTGTGTGTGTGTGTGTAATTTTATATTATATTATATTATATATTATATTATATATATATATATATATATATATATATATATATATATATATATATATATATAAATAATGTATATGTGTGTGTGTGTGTGTGTGATACATATATATAAAATTGTGTGTGTAATTTTATATATGTGTGTGTGTGTGTGTGTGTATTTTTATATATATATATATATATATATATATATATATATGTATATATATATATATATATGTATATGTATATATATATATATATATATATATATATATATATATATATATATACATATATACATATATATATATATATATATATATATATATATATATATATATATATATATATATATATATATATATATATATATATATATATATGTATGTGTGTGTGTGTGTGTGGAAGCCAAAGTACCTGTGCCAATGCCAAGTTCAGGTTCAGTGCCAATGCCCAGAAAAGTTGAAAGCCTTTAATTACATTAAATGAAACTTCCAGAAACAGCTGAGTCAGAGTGGACCGGCCCAACTGTACCACTCTGTGTCTTTAGGGATTTTTGTTTAAGGAGTGGCCAGGAAGGCGGTAGTTTACAGCCTCCCCCTCAGTAGACTAATGAGCTGTTGAGCGAATGATGGTAATAACAGGGACGGGGATGGTGGGGACAGCCAGTAGCTCTGTCTGTCTGTCTTTGTGTCTGTCTTTGTGTGTGTGTGTGTGTGTGTGTGTGTGTGTGTGTGTGTGTGTGTGTGTGTGTGTGTGTGTGTGTGTGTGTGTGTGTGTGTGTGTGTGTGTGTGTGTGTGTGTGTGTGTGTGTGTGTGTACATCCCACACTCTACCATAGAACCTCAGTGGTTAAGTTGCTAGTTCAAGCCCCTTAACCCTCATTTGCTTGAGCTGTATAAAGCATCAGCTCAGTGCCATAAATAGAAAAATCGGGCATAAAAGAAGAAGTCATGATAGGCAACTCGAAATAGTATTGGAAAAAAACAAAAAAACATTCCTGCCATTCTGACTAAACACCTAAGTCATATCCTAAGGCAGAACAAAGCGAATAATCTTTACGTATATTTTACATTTTTCTTTCAAGAGTTGCCCCCCCCCCCCCGCCTTAAACCAAGCTGTCGTATGCCATCATGTGGTTTATGACCTCCATCCTTCAGACGCTAACGGGCTGCAAATGTTTCATACTTGGCTCTAAAACGCTTACCAGCCACCACTTTAAAGAGGCGGGGTCTATTTTCTTGTCTGTCACGGTGAGGCAGGGCTGCTGGTCGCGTTCGTAGCGCTCGTCAAACCACTCGGACACGCCCGCGTCGGCCACGCACGTGCGGCAGCCGCAGGAGTTGCAGCAGACAGCTTCCGGCGTGGCCCGCGGCTGCGTCTGGTTCTGCCCTGGTGGCCTGGACACGCCGTGGGCTGGGGGCGGCGTCCCCGGAAAGGACGCCGCTCTTCGGCATGGTGTACATGGCGATCATGAAAAACAGGATGCCACAGAACAACGCTCCCAAGCACAGTTTCTTCTTCAGTACCATGGCTGGGGCGGGGACCTCATGTCCTTTTGCAGTTCACAATAGGCGAAAAAATCTAAATCACAAACTTCTTAAAGAAAATTCCAAACCAAGGTGCTGGTGGAGGAGCGAAACGGGCTGTTCACCGCGGCGATCGGGTGAAGTTTCGGCTCGCGGCTCCACAGGCCACGGGAAACCCCAAATGTGCAGGGAAGTTTTCGTCTGCTCAGTGGCGCCGCATGGTAAACGAGACAACAAGAGAGGAAACATTCATTTTCACTTTCTACTCAGCTGGCGGTACACAATCCTCCCGAGCTCATGCCACCACATTTCAGTCAACATGACTCCATGTCCTCATAGCCTTCTCGTTCCTGAAACACAGAACAATAAACGAACCTCCGTCAGGATGCGCTCCTGTCGGCCAGGCAACAGAGAGGGAAAACGAAGCCCTGGCAAATTTCAACCAGCAGCGAACAGGACACTGTAATACAATACCAGTCATTTTGCAGAGCGATGCTTTAGTTGGAAAGCACAATTCTGGACTCTGATGCAAGTATCCACATGGGTAACAGTGTAGTATATTACTGCATATCAAAAATATATAAAATTATATATATACACACACACACACACACACACACACACACACACACATCATAAAAGCCCCTCTGGCAGCAGTTAGAGGCCCTTCCTGTTCCTGTAAGTCACAGAGCTGCTGTACTTCATCTCTAATGTTTTCTGTGTGTGTGTGTGGAAACAGACAACTGTTGCTGCTTGCTGAGGCTGCAGGAGTCAGTCAGGTTGCTGCCAATGAGGGGAGAGTTCTGTAGACCCAGCTGATGTTCTGTTGATTGCTAGGTTAACAAATCCCTGTCTACAGTCCAAACAGCACTGTGACTCTAGATGGCAGCAGCTAAAACCGGCGGGTCAGCAGAGCGGCATGTCGGCTGGCAGGTAGCCCTCTCTTCCATTAGTCATCAAAAAACGAACAGCCTTAAATAACACGGGCGGAGAAAATGAAAGAAGACCAGCTACAGAGTAAAACTGTTCCCGTACAGTTAAGAGTTTGGGAGGTTACCAGAGAGTAGATTCCACTAATCTAAAAACGCACTAATCTACAGTAATTTGTGGCTGACTAGGGTGTGAAAACAAATCAGAATAAAATTAAAACATTTATGGTCTTCACATATAGGACATATCTGCGTTTGGTAGGGAGAGGATATATTTAAGTTGGGTGTCTTTATGTAACCCTAGATGTATTATAGGCATCGAACTGTGGTCTCCAGTCACAGCTGACCGCCCCAGTCTCCTACTTAAGGAACAGGACTGGAAGTGCTCACCTTGCTTGTCCTCATATCAGACCACACCTTTGACCTAACTTAACCCCAACCCTACATAATCAAAGGAGAGTTGCAGTTTGCATACATGCAGTTTTGGCGTGACCAGTAATAGATCAGCCATCCTCCCCACCTCACCTCCCATCTCCTCTAAACTTCTACAGTTCTGTTGGATCGAGCACAGTCATTGGTCAGCTTTTCAAGCAGGCAGTGTCCAGGTCTCCCCTGCTTGTGCGGGTTCATTAGCATACCAATATGACAGAATGGAGAGAGTGAACAGAGGGCCTTTCACCCTCCTGGTCCTGAAAACACAGGCTCTCCAGCTCTTGGCAAACAATTCCGATTTGATCAGTCACTGGGACGTGGTCTTTACTCAGTGGAGGTAATCTCTTTACAGCGGTTCCTCGTGGAGGGAATGCTCAAATCTGCGCCAGGGTTACGCAATTAACACACAGCAAAGAAAACGAGCTGCCGCGTTTAACCATTTTGTTGAGCAACTCTTGTGTAATAGAATTTCTCTTCTTTTTGAAACAACGCACACCTCCGTGTGGCTCTAAAAACTCCTGCCCTATGTCTGCGGCAGGCTCGGTCTCAGTGCTGGGCTCTCCTGCCTGTGCATTCAGCCGTCAGCGACTGTTCAAGGCCTTTACTTCTGGGTGCTGCATCGTGGGGGTGGAGGAGAGGAGACTCTCAAGTTAACGAGATCTGTGGCTAACGCTGGGCAGGCGGAAGCTGCGCTCTGGATCTCCCCGCGAGGTTCACGGCCTGGCAGGGCACAGCACTGATGTCACAGCTACCCGATTTCATTAAAGGGAATAACAGGAACAACGGGCATAATGGAAAGACCAGCACTTCACCTGAAAACGGTCCAGGCTGTGGGCCGCTGGATAGAATCCCAGGAGCTCTACAGTGCAAGCAGCATACTGAAGTACTAGATAAACAAAGCACGCTGTCCGGCCACAAAGCTGTGAGAAAAACACATCAGATCAGGGATCACAATCCCAGAGTTAGAGTTAATGATCTGATGAAAAATCAATGAAAAGCAACCCTCCCTCCCAAAGAAACAGTTAGAGGTATTGTCCATTTTTGCTTTGTAAAAAGATTTTCAAAAATGGCCATACCCGATTAAATCTGTTAAGGTTAAATTTGAAGAAAAAAAAGACAGATTTTTAATGAACTAACTTGTTTCCCAGTCACTCAAATTGTTCATGTAAAGAAGAAAATGTTGTCCTGGAGATTGTTAAACAGTATCTCCATGTCAGCACTAAATTATAAAGTTTAAGTGGTGTGTGGAGAGGACTGTTATCAATAGAGCTTAGAGGCTCGACAGAGCTGAAACGTCCATGCACAAGGCTCATGTTTCTGGACTGAAAGTCAGATAAAGACCAGTCTTTCCCAGTAAAAGCAGAAAAACACACCAGGCTGTAACCCCCCTGCCTCACTTCCAGGCGAACACGAGCCCAGAGCTTCAACCCCCCCACCAGAGATCAGACATCTTGGGGAATTTCAAACAGCTGGACCTCCCTGTTTCTTGTGCCTCCCAACAATGTTTCCTGGACCCTAGTTCACTCACTCAGAATTGGCACAACATGCGCCGAAGCTTGAGGAGCAGATGCACTTAGTCTAACCCATACTAACGGCATTCAGATATGCTTTATATATATATATATATATATATATATATATATATATATATATATATATATATATATATATATATATATATATATATATATATAAAATTGACAATACCTTTTATTTGAATTGTTCTTACACTTAAATTGTTTAAATTTACAGAACTTCCTAAGTTCGTACAGTATTTTTGCTCACTTTAGATGGAACACTGACATGAAAACGAGCACAGGATATCGTGTGCGTTCTCTCAACCGTGTTTCGAGGGCAGAGGTTATTATCGATATCCGCTCCAGCAAAGGATATGAAGAAGAAAGCAAACAACAACAAAAAGTCATGTCAGACTTATGTTCAATAATGATCGTTTCGTACTCATTAATGCTTCCTTTCCCCGAACACTGCTCAACTAACCAGAAACAGGACGATA
>NW_027658596.1:0-2500 GCF_041902795.1 Electrophorus electricus | reverse complement strand
AAGCTCGGAGACGGGAGCGTGACACATACGCGCCACAGATGCCGCAACACACTATGAAATGTGCAGAGAAAAACCCTGTATTGTATTTCTCTTTTAATGATGAATGGAGGAAAAACCCGTTCAGTTTGAAAAGGATGCACTGAGCAGTTTTTTTTGTTGTTCTTCTTCTTCCTAATCAGATCGATGGTACCTGTCTGACTACAGAGAATGTTGATTGTGTGAAATATGACAAATTTAAAGGTCAAACAAGAAAACAGACGACCGAAGCCCCTGATACCGTGGAAGCAGTAGAGTGAGTTTGTGTTTTAAGGCAAATGAGCACGTCAGACTAAATGAACATCAAATCCACCCTAGATTAACAGGACTGTAACAAGACCAGCGCTGCCCACTACAGACCCGTGTGCCAAAAGGTTAGTTGGCTTACCAGTCAATGTTTACCCTAATCACAGCCTTGGAAATAATTCTTTATATGTGGTAGGTCATTTAATTTTCTTTTTGGAATTCAAGATAAGTTTTTTTTTTTCCTTGCAAATGAAGCCAAAGAAACATAATACCCCACAAAAGAATGTAAAATAAAAGAGTGTGCCATCTCTCCTTGATAAAGCATCTCTGACACGTCATTATGATAATGGAGAAGGCCAGAGAGAACCAGACACCACATATGTGGGAGACATAAAAAACTCACAGCTCTGAAGGAATTTTTTCCCTTAAAGGAAAATAGCTTAGTTCTCAGTAGTCCACATTTTTAACCCATAAAGCATTATTGATATTTCTGGGGTTTTCTAAAAAATAAAAATAAAAAGGCTAACAACCACACAGATCATTTAATTAAAAACAAACAAACAAAAAAACAAACAAACACAAGGTATTAAGGTAGTTCCACATTCTAAACCCTAGACTTTCTGTGAGAGAGAGGTTGTGACACATTTGTGAATACATTTACATTTACATTTTCGGCCTTTGGCAGACACTTTTGTCTAGAGCGACTAACAAAAGTGCTTTGTCATAGCTTTGACATCTGCTGTATCCTAGCCAGTACAGTACACACTCAGTGAGACACTCAGTAACACACTCATTGAGACACTCAGTAACACACTCATTGAGACACTCAATGACACACTCAGTGAGATACAGTAACACACTCATTGAGACACTCAGTAAGATACAGTAACACACTCATTGAGACACTCAGTGACATTCAGTGAGACACACAGTGACACACTCAGTGAGACACAGTAACACTCAGCGAGAAACTCAGTGACACATTCAGTGAGATACAGTAACACACTCATTAAAACACTCAGTGAGATACAGTAACACACTCATTGAGACACTCAGTAAGATACAGTAACACACTCATTGAGACACTCAGTAAGATACAGTAACACACTCATTGAGACACTCAGTGACACATTCAGTGAGACACACAGTGACACACTCAGTGAGACAGTAACACACTCAGTGAGACACAGTAACACACTCATTGAGAAACTCAGTGACACATTCAGTGAGATACAGTAACACACTCATTAAAACATTCCGTGAGATACAGTAACACACTCATTGAGACACTCAGTGACAGTGAGATACAGTAACAAACTCATTGAGACACTCAGTGACACACTCAGTAAGATACAGTAACACACTCATTGAGACACTCAGTGAGATACAGTAACACACTCATTGAGACACTCAGTAAGATACAGTAACACACTCATTGAGACACTCAGTGACACAGTGAGATACAGTAATACACTCATTGAGACACTCAGTGACACACTCAGTGAGATATAGTAACATACTCATTGAGACACTTAGTGAGATACAGTAACACACTCAGTGAGACACTCAGTAATATGTCTGCAGAGACAGAATCAAGAAGGGGGCTTTAATGACTGTCTGGAAAGTGCTTTCCCAGCTGTTACGACTGCCATTAGGGAGGAAACACGGCACACTCCCTCATCCTCTCAGTCCTGTGCTGTGCACATATGGAACAAATCCTGTTTTCCATATGTAAGCGTTAAGTGGACAAGGCTGATACTGCTTTGGAAAACTAAAACAGACTTGGAGTGGGAAGAAAGAGTTTGACCTCATAAATTTGACAGTTCTACTCTACTATTTAAAGGTGGCAGTCTTGGGAAGTATATAACGAATCTATACATAAGTTATATTTTCCAGTGATTTGGTTCATAAAAGTGAAATTGACATATGTTTATATACTTCGACAAATATTCTTGTAAATTGTAACTTTTTTTTTACTTTAACGAGTTAATTAGCATGACAAAGAGTTGCACTGTTCCCATGTTATTTTTAAACTCAAAATATGGCCCACAGCACAACGCCGTGCAGCGTGGCATGACGGTCTAATTGTATCAGTCGACGTGGGTTTGCTCCAGGCCAGCAGGGAGCGCATATGAGATGCGTAGGTGGACGCGTCTACTCATGTCCGACAACAAATCAAAGCACAGTTAGCCAAATGCTACGCCAGCTAGCTTGATTA
>NW_027658595.1:25000-31685 GCF_041902795.1 Electrophorus electricus | reverse complement strand
GAAGCCACGCGCTGTTTACTGCCTTCATTTTGGCGGGACCGAACGAAGCGCTCGGCCATACGGCGCTCATTACCCGCGACGTCACGCGACGAGGCAGCGACCCGGGAGAAGGCGACAGTGACGTCATGTTTGCGTTGGAAACCAAACACGCTGTCCGTGGTTCTGAATAGGCGTCACTGTCTCGAGCGCTCAGCGAGCGGGGACCGCGATCGCACGCGACGGGTTCGTTTAAAACGGATCTCTGCACAAAAAAGCACGCGAGCCTAGTGAAATATTGCGATGCGTTTCTTGGATGTGGCAGCGGCCAACGGGCTCGCTTACTAGTAAGAGGCCGTTTCCAAAGTCTAGGCGAACGTAACATTTTTATTGAAAGGTATTATCAAAAACACTTAAAAACTACAACGTTGCAAAAAGGCGAATGAATGAATGAAGATGAAAGAAACTGAGAAAATTCTTCCTTGTGTGGCAGAATGGGAACTACAAATAACGCATCTGTACATGTTTTCAAGATCGGATCTGTGGTATTAGTAAATAGTGAAAATTAATGAATGTAAATAATACAGTCATGAAAATGAAGGTCTATCTGTAAGTTACCTTAAATCTTACTAACTTTAAAACTGTTTTTGCACACACACACACACACACAAACACACATTCTCTGTCTTTCTCACCTGAGTTCAAGTTAACCTCTCTGATAGCGCTAGCGCTCAGGTAGTCCTCTTTGCACACAAACTTGTTTTCGTCAATGACGTAAAGCTCCTCGCCCGTGGACAGTTGCTTGTTGCACACCATGCACGTGAAGCAATTTAGATGGAAAACCTTGCTGCGTGCTTTTCGCACGAGGTCGCTTGGAGAAATGCCCTGCAAACAACCTGCACATTTCGTGCCGAAACGCCTGCAAGAAAAAAAAACAAAAACACATACACGAATAACATTTGTAGAATCATAAATTAAAAATGGTTTAGCTGCATTTTACCCCATAAAGCAAAAGATAAACAAACAAAAGCAATAGTGAAACAATACTAACACAATAACACAACATCAACAACAACAGTAATAATAGGTGTAAAAACAATAGCAATAAGAACAACAAGAAACACAGTGCGAAATAAAATAATGCATGTGTGTACAAAACATTTTAGAAAACGTTTAAAAAACAACCCTCGGATCTATCCATGGTGTAAACGCGTGCAAAATGTAACGTCAAAAATATCCGACATACAAGGCCTTCTCCACGCATTCTCTACCAGCTTTTGTGCTGTCAATCCTACTGGAAAAACCTCCAACAACAGACTTATATACAATGCGACAGTGACAAGCAACGCACTGCAAATGAGGTGATATTATTACAGGATTAGAGAGAATAATTCTGAACCGTGAAAAGCCGGCAAGCAGGAGGTGTAAAAACAATTGCCACCCTCAAATACACAACTTAAGCAGGTCCATTGTTTTGCGCGACAAAAAAAAATGTTTTAAAATAAATCGCGCAATAAACCGGCGTGTAACAAAACGCATTCCGACTTATTTTAATCACGTTTAACCACATTTGTGAATGGTGGCGTACTAATTTATTACATTCGGCTAGTCTACAAACCAAGGCAACATAATCCTGCGTACAGCAAATTTGGGGCCCGCGCGGTGTGTTCACCTCTTACGCTGATTTGGTTAATCTCTGTCAATCCTGTCTAGCCTCCAGGAAAACCCCCCCACAAATAAACAGATACCTGACTCTGGGCTGTATTCACATTTCAATTACAATGAGACCAAAAGAAGCGCCTTATCTGCAGTACACCTAGGCGAAAAGCACGGGTGCTGTGAACGCGCGCTCCCTCGGGTTTAACACTAATGCACTAAACCTTCGCCGTTTGTTATGGTATCGAGTCACTCTCTGTCTTTTCAAATGCATCTCTCCCAGTGAAAGGCCAAAACACTACTTACTCAACAAATGGACGCATTACGGGTGATTACTGTTTCGCCCCACTAATGGCTCCATATTCAAACAGAGTGCTGGATGCACCCATCGCACGTGATGGTCAAGGCCGCTTGAGATAACAATAGACAACACGGGGTTTAACCACCAAATGACATGAAACCCTCTGTTGGGGGAAAAAGCTAACAGAACTAATTGTTGTTCTACCGTAAGATACGAAAGTGTAAAATAAGACACAACTGTAAAAAACCAAACAAACAAACAACTGTAAAATAGGAAGTGTAGATAGTTTAAGAACGATTGCATCGACAGATATGATCTTTGATCAATCAACCGCAAGTTACAAACTAACACTTCAGGACTGGATTTTCTGATTTACAATTATGTTTCATTTTGGTTTTGCAACGTAGCGTAATTTAAAATGTCAGCCATTATCTGCTTTCTCTGTTTCTATAGAATATTTTTTTTTCCATTAAAAATTGAATAAATAAATAATGTACCATTTTAATCGCAATCTGTTCTGTCTTGTTTGCTAAATGGCAGACATCACAGTTAACTTCATAACCTAGTAATCCATGAACGAGCGCGAGCCAAGAGCACAACACAAAGCGTTCGAACAGAGGAGAGATTTTAAAGTGCATTCAACAGTCCATTGTGGCGTTTAAAGAAAAAATACTTTTTTTTCTCCCACGATCGCGGGCACAAATGGCTTGAGCTGCATGACGGACAATTCTCACAGCAAAGGTGTGCATATGTAACGAGTAATGAGCTGTCATCAATCAAGAGCTATTAATGAACGACGTAGTGCTGGGAGAGGTTTGACGGCGCATTACACAAATTTAGTCACGTTAATCCACAAATTGTGACTAATCCAGTGAAAAGAGATCGTGAGCCACGCAGAAATCCTGCGCGACGCGGATTCTTCAAACGCGGATTACTTCAGGATCTTTTGACGAGGTGCGGCAGCGTCGGCGCGCGCGCCACCGTCGGCTTGTCTTACCTGAAAAAGTCAATTTTGCAATAGAGCTTGCCGTCCCTGGAGAAGCATTTCTCGGTCAGGTTGCAGTTGCACTCGCAACACTGCACGCACTTGGCGTGCCACGCTCGGTCTAGAACGTTGAGGAGGAACCGATCCAGAATGGGCCTCTCGCAGCCAGCGCAGTGCATCATTCCGCTCTGGAAGGGGCCGAGAGTCGACCTTCCCGCTCGTCCACCGCGCCTCGGACTGGGGCCACGCGACTCGGTGCGGAGCAACGTCTTGGCTCCTTTGATAGGGCTACGACGCAGAGCAAATGTTCCGTCTTGTGGAAGACGCCCCGCCACGCCTAGAGCGCAACACCCCGGGCGCTATTCCAGTGCGTAATACCTGCCGGCATCTGGACATCCAAAGCCATCAAAAGCAGTCATAAATTTTATACCGTGGAGTTAGGCGGTTCGCGTTAAAGCACAAACACAGCGCTTCTCCAGCTGGGCCTACTTTCGGACGAAGTCTTCACTTAGTAGATGTCTCTTTCTTTCTTCTTTGTGGTCTTTGGTCCACCTGTTCGTGTCCACTAACCTCGCACTGACACTTTTCGCTTCGCTGTGTTCCAGTTCGGGGGAGCCTCGCGCATCCGTATTCAGATTTGGTGACGTCCTCCGTAATACTGGAGCCACCGTGTCCAATCAGAGACCGGTTACCATGGCAACGAGTTTAAATAATGGTACTTTCAGATCGCCACCAACGTTGTGCTCTGGTTTCGCTAAAACATCTTTAAATGTTGAAGGTATAGCCTACATGTAGGTCCTGCATTTGAGCAACATTATTGATTTTCAGCGTTTTTTTCTTATAGATTTGGCCGAACCGAGGCCTATATATTTATTCAAACAGAAAAAAACAGACACGTTTTCTAGCCTTGGACACGTCCAGCGTTCGGGGATAATGATGGCCTATTCTGCTCTTTCTACAAGAATATTTTGAAAGCAACGCGAAATTTGGACTAGAAGAGGGAGATTCGTTAGGAAACGTTGAACTTTAAAATATAATTTTTTCCCCCTCACTGTTGTGTTCTAATGATAATTTTGGACCATTTGTTTTGAGTGCCCTTCAGATGGAATTGGAAGTGCGAAGGTAAAGCCTACTAGCGTTGAGAAACGTGATTTAAAAAAACACTCATGTAAACCGTTTATTTGATAAAACCTCACTCACTCCTGTAAACTGTTATTTTTCAAGTTGTCTCAAGGCATCGCTTTCGTTACTGCAGCTTTTGTATCTCTCTCTCTCTCTCTCTCTCTCTCTCTCTCTCTCTCTCTCTCTCTCTCTCTCTCTCTCTCTCTCTCTGTATGTGTGTGTGTGTGTGTGTGTGTGTGTGTGTGTGTGTGTGTGCGTGTGTTTGCACGGGTGGGGGGATTCCTGCTTTTCCCTTTTATTATGTATAAGGCTATTTACAGGGAAATGCCCAGGATTAAAATACTGGGTTCCTTCAATAGCGGGAGACGGATTGCCCGGTGATTTGACAAAGTAGCCACAAATCGAAGGGGAATTTAAATATTTACCCAGGTAATCATTTTGTTAGTTACAGAAAGGCAAATATCATGTAGACGTTAATTTAGACCAAGAGACCAGGGAGACAGAATTAACTTTTAAGCAGTTGTGTAATAGCCTATAGATTATCTGAATCGTGTCAACATATTGATTTGTTATATTAGCTATACTCTGACACATTACTGGACGTATACAAAAAAGGAAGGCTTCTTTATATCTACTGTTTGTAGTTGTCTACATGGGCTATAGGAAATATTTAAAAATATACGGCGAATGAGGAAAAAAAACCCTAATTTGCTGCCTCATAGCGTGATAAAATATAAAACAGGCCTTTATACTTTTATAATGTTGCATTATTAGTTACTCTGCCTAAATGGTGGTGGTTTTAACGGCGGCTGGCAATCTCCAGTAGTTTTCCGTGTAGTTCAGGTGGCCGAAAAGATTCGTAGTTTCACGAGGGAACGGCTTGAGGTTTTCTTACTCATACGGTTGTCACCGGATACTGGCGAAAGCAGGCCGTCTTTAGCGCTCCGGTATTATCTCACATTAGCTAGTGATCGGACCCAAGGGTTCAGACCCTTCCCGTAACAGCAACATGCAGACTGCACTCTGGATAGATGTCGCATTTGGAGAATGTAAATAATTCCAAAGCGGATTATTATTATTATTATTATTATTATTATTATTATTATTATTATTATTATTATTATTATTATTTCATTACAAACACAAACGATTATTATTATTATTATTATTATTATTATTATTATTATTATTATTATTATTATTATTATATTATTATTATTATACTTGTAGCCTATTAGTATGCATGCATCTAAGTTTCAAAATTACTACAAAGGTTTTGTTTTAATATCTTATTGGGTGGGCTGGAAAGGTCGATATATTCTATCTATCTATCTATCTATCTATCTATCTATCTATCTATCTATCTATCTATCTATCTATCTATCTATCTATCTATCTATCTATCTATCTATCTATCTATCTATCTATCTATCTATCTATCTAGGTTCAGCAAAAATGGTGCAAATCTCTAATGACAAGAGAGGTTTAAGTGGTGACTCGATAATAGCGCTTTGCTAGTATGCGGAACCAGGGATACCGCTGCGAGCGCGAGCCCAAGCCAAAAGCGAGGCGCGGGACCCCCGCAGTTCTTGGCAAGCGACCACATCGCGAGCTTGGCTTCGTTTAAATTTCTAATCCCGCCGCGATCTGCGCTATTTATTCATTCATTTATTTATTTATTTATAAATTTACTTATTTATTTATTTTCTGCCGAGCATTGTTTTCTTGACTTCCTATTAAAAAAAAAAAAAAATCCACAGTTTTGCTTTTCCGAATAAGCCTTCAGCGAAAAAGCAAATCCGAACGAAAGCTGTACGCGTTTGCACGTCTTTAAACAGCAACAAGGTAACGTTTAGGCTAACGGGTTATCTGTTTACATATTCGTCGACCAAACAGATCGGTTCAGCATTGTCAGTTTTATTAAGATACGGGCCTACCACCTAAGCTCGCTCGCTCGCTCGCTCTCTCTCTCTCTCTCTCTCTCTCTCTCTCTCTCTCTCTCACACACACACACACGATTATCGACAATACCTTGCAGATTGTTTGCACCCCCCCCCCCCCCAACACATACACACACCCTGCACCATTTTTTTTCCATTTCATGCGATAGGCCCTGCCGCTCTCGCGCGGTCTGTGGGAAATACAACACGTGTGACATAAAACTCCTGGGCACGACTGGCGCGCGGCTCTGTTCTTTTATGTCCCCTAATCAATAGGCCGTAGTCTAAAGTCCTCCAAAGGGCTACTTCGTACAATGCGCGAAGACCGCCGTGGAACACCCAGGGCGACAGCCACCTGCGAAAACTCAGGGAATTGTCCAAGGTGCTGAAAACAGCGCGGGGTGTTGTGCGGGGCGCCAGGCGCGTTTCTGACCACGTTAACAGCTCATCCAATTAAAACATCGGGTCAGCTGGAAAAGGTGAACTACACCGACTGAACTGCTGCGACTTCACCGCGCTGAATTAAGAGCCATTCAGGTGTGACAGCGCGCCAAAGTCTGAAACGCGGCCTAGTTCACTCGTTTTGTGGACACGCCTTAATCTATAAAATGAAATATATGATAAATAAACGAAGAACTGTTAAATAAGCCGTGTTTTATTTTAAAGGCAACCAGCGTATATCTCTGCTAACTGCAATCGAATCAA
>NW_027658595.1:10000-20000 GCF_041902795.1 Electrophorus electricus | reverse complement strand
AGATATGGGAGCAGGGCAGATGGGTGGAGCAGACATGGGATGAGGGCAGATATGGGGTGGGGCAGATATGGGATGGGTCATGTATGGGGCGGGGCAGATATGGGAGCAGGGCAGATGGGTGGAGCAGACATGGGATGAGGGCAGATATGGGGCGGGGCAGATATGGGATGGGTCATGTATGGGGCGGGGCAGATATGGGAGCAGGGCAGATGGGTGGAGCAGACATGGGATGAGGGCAGATATGGGGCGGGGCAGATATGGGATGGGTCATGTATGGGGCGGGGCAGATATGGGAGCAGGGCAGATGGGTGGAGCAGACATGGGATGAGGGCAGATATGGGGCGGGGCAGATATGGGATGGGTCATGTATGGGGCGGGGCAGATATGGGAGCAGGGCAGATGGGTGGAGCAGACATGGGATGAGGGCAGATATGGGGCGGGGCAGATATGGGATGGGTCATGTATGGGGCGGGGCAGATATGGGAGCAGGGCAGATGGGTGGAGCAGACATGGGATGAGGGCAGATATGGGGCGGGGCAGATATGGGATGGGTCATGTATGGGGCGGGGCAGATATGGGAGCAGGGCAGATGGGTGGAGCAGACATGGGATGAGGGCAGATATGGGGCGGGGCAGATATGGGATGGGTCATGTATGGGGCGGGGCAGATATGGTGCGGGGCAGATATGGGTTGGGGCTGAAGGAGGCAAGTGAAAAAACATGGACAAAATGACTCTAAGGATTCAGAGAAACACACTAACGTGGGGAATATGGCTGTAAAGGTGGAGTTAGGGATCACTTAGCATTTGGTTATACAAGAGCATAATAACGAATCCCCATTCGCTTCCAGTTATTGTTAGCCTCATTAGCATTTTGGAAGTAGTATTCCTTGATTTATTTTTAAAGGTAGCATTCTTATAAACAGACCCTTAAAACCTTAGCGGTTTGAAAAATAACATGAATTTGAAGAAAAACAGGATGCAGAACAAAAGGCAGCTCAGATGTAAGAGAAAGGATGGATGGATGGATGGATGGATGGATGGATGAGAAAGGATGGCCAGAAATGAGTGGGAAAGTGAGAACATGCAAAAATGTTCTTGTGAGAGAGAGGGGATGAGAGAAAGGTGACCTAGAGCACTAAAGAGAGAGCCGGAGAGGGAGAGATACATTTCTAGACAGAGGATCTAATCCAAACTGTGCATGGGAGGCCGCGCCCTACTCTCCTCTGGCTCACTGCCCCATCAGCCACTTGAATTAGCAGCCGGGGATTATGGGAGAGCAGCTCATTAAGGGTACAGACAAGCGGCAGCCTGTGCGAATATTTGCACCCAGAAATTGAAAAGATTAAGTTCTATTTGGCAGTGATTGGCAGCTTCCACACTCAGAGAGAGGCTACTGTTAAATATTTATATGCTGTCTGCAAGACCTGTGTGGAGATATGTGTGGAGACCACGGGTGTGTGCAGCTGGGTGTACATTTGTTAATACGAATCCTTTGAGAAATGTGTACGTGTGTGCACGTGACTCCTAAATACACGCCGAGATGTGAGTGAGAGACTTTGTGTGTGCCGTTGTGTGCATACACACACTGAGTGCAAATTATTAGGAAAGTTCTA
This sequence comes from Electrophorus electricus, assembly GCF_041902795.1. Lineage (NCBI taxonomy): Eukaryota > Metazoa > Chordata > Actinopteri > Gymnotiformes > Gymnotidae > Electrophorus > Electrophorus electricus. The sequence goes on along the minus strand of NW_027658595.1, from coordinate 18,386 downwards.
TTTTTGAGGATTAATTTTATTACTGAACAACTACAGTGCTCTTGGTCAATCCAAAATGTTAACAAACTCAAACCTGAAGATATAAGAAGGTAAAAGTGAGGTTTTGTCATAATTATTGGGCATCTATTAGTTTGCAAAATTGTTATGCAACTAAATGAAAAATGCAATTTTTTCCATCTCACTTGTTTATTTTCATCTGTTAAAGTGAGAATAATAAACAACTCAATTTACAAATAAACATTTAGAACAAAAAATCAGTGACCAGTATATCCACCCTTTGTTTCAATAACAGTCATAAGCCTTCCATTCATGGAGTCTCTCAGTTTCTTAATCTGCTGACAATCAACTTTTTATGCAGCAGCAACCACAGCCTCCCAGAGAGGTTCAGAGAGCTGTACTGTTTTCCTTCACCGTAAATCTCCCGTTTAAGAAGGGCCCACAAGTTCTCGATGGGGTTTAGGTCAGGGGAGGAAGGGGGCCATCTCATTCTGTCAGCTTTAAGGCCTTTACTGGCTAGTGCTGCAGAATACTGCATGCGATGGAACATTGTCCTGCATAAAAATCATGGTCTTCTTGAAAGATTCAGACTTTTTCCTGTACCACTGCTTGAAGGAAGTGTCTTCAAAAAATTCACAGTAGGTTTGGGAGTTGATTTTAACCCAACAAGGTCCAAATAGCGCATCTTTAATAATACCAGCTCATAGCAGTACCCCACCTCCACCTTGCTGGCATACAAGTCGAAGTGGAGCTCTGTACTCATTACTGATACAGCCACAGGTCCATAAAACCTTTGAAAAATAATCACATTCTTCAGATATTTCATGGCCCAGTCTTGACATTTCACCTTGTGTTTCTTGTTCAGTGATGGTCGGGTTTCAGCCTTCCTTACCTTGACCATGTCTCTGAGTACACCTTGTACTTCAGGGCACTGCAGGTAGGTTGCAGTTGTGGAATATGACAGCACTGGAGGATAATGGGTTCCTGGTCGCTTCACGTTTGATTCTTCTCGAATCTTTGGCAGTTAATTTTCATCTTTTTTTTCTCAACATGTTTCTTGTGGCGCCGTTAACTATTTGCAACAAAATGTTTGATGGTTCTGTTATCACATCCCAATATCTTAGCAATTTTAAGAGCGCTGCACTCTAGAAATATTCCCCCTGAAATACTTTTTACAATTTTTGACTTTTCAGAGTCAGTTAAATCTCTTTTTTGGCCCATTTTGCATGAGGAAAAGAAGCTACCTAATTATTCTGCACACCTTGATATAGGGTGTTGATCTCCTTAGGCCACGCCCTCCCTCATTACACAACTACACATCACCTGATATCATTAAATTCAATAAGCATTCAAGTTTATACATCTTGGAGTTGGAAAATATGCAAAAAATGATGATATGGTCAAAATGCTCTCTTGGCTAATAATTGAGCACACAGTGTGTATATATACACACACACACACACACACACACACACACACACACACACATAGAGAGAGAGAGAGAGAAAGAGAGAGAGAGAGAGAGAGAGCATGAGAGAAAATGGTGGGTCAAGTTCAGCCATTTTGTCATCTATGATGTTTGTGCTCATTTACAGAAAAACCTGATTTTTTTTGCCTCAAGTTCTGTTTCTTTCTGCAAGGCACCTTCCCCCTCACACACACACTCACACACACACTCACACTCACACACACCAGTTTATAAAGCATCATCATTAAATCTCTTAATCTCTTCTTAGCGTGTCTATTGTTCACCTTGAATGTTTGGAAACATATCAGTCTGACAGGAGCTATACTGAGAGCACACGGCTCCTCTGTGTCTGGAACTCTGAGTGGTTTTACAGCTATACAGAGAAAACAATAACCAAGTGCCTATTAAACACCTTCAATAGCCTACATTTCCCTCATACTCTCAAACGCTGTCTAAAACTAGCTGTAAGTTCCAGAGTTGGTTATGGCATTATGTGACTCTGCCCTGTCTTGGACTGCATTGAAGCAATCAAGATCTCCCAAGACGCCGCAATAGCAACCCGAGTCCGACAGCAGAGATCGCCGCTAATGTAGGCATGTCTCACTTTTTTTACCGGGTGTGGTCTAACAAGATCTAATGGTCCTTAATATATGTTGTTAACTTTAGCCAAACATTTTCAGTCCACATGGCTATAACAGTGTCCTGTGGGGCTTCCATGGTTTGAGTTGGCCTGTCTCTCCTGACAACATGGCCCTTGAGGCAGATGCCAACAGCTAGAGTTAAGGCATTACAGTTACCGGAGAACTCTCACAATGAGACTGCTCCAGGAACTTTGAGATAACCTGGAAAGTTTTAAAATCGGCCAGCTCACCTCATTGAGACTAGTGACAGCATCACTGCTAGAGCTCTCTATATCATCTCATAAGACTCACATGCTTCTCTACATCATCTCATAAGACTCACATGCTTCTCTATATCATCTCATAAGACTCACATGCTTCTCTATATCATCTCATAAGACTAATATACTTCTCTATATTATCATATATACGGCATATCCTTCTGTATATCATCTCATAGGACTAATACACTTCTTTATATCTCATATGAGTCATATCCTTCTCTTTATCATCTCCTAAGACTCATATGCTTCTCTACATCATCTCATAATACTCATATGCTTCTCTATATTGTCTCATAAGACTCATGTTTTCACTGAACCAAAGAAACAACAAAAAAAAAAACGATTCTTGTCTCGCCTTTTCATCCCACGCAAAGTCGGAGCACAGAAGTTGGATTTAGTGACATGTGGATTTAGTGACAAGCTCTCTGCCGGCTGTGTGAGACGATGATTAATGACACGCCCTTTAAGGACGGGCGTTAATGCCAACCCCCAGTGGCGCCTCCCCTTTAAATGACAAAGCTATGACGCAAGAAAACAGAGTGCTGATCTGACGACCTAAATAAATCAGTGGGCTGTGAGTCTGTAAATCAAGTTAGTACCTGAATGGCCTCCTAGGGTTGCGGAGTTAATTAAAAGTGGATCTAAGAGTTGAGATGATCGACGCTGTGTGTATAAAGTAGGCTACTTTTGGTGAAGAGCGAGCATGAATATTAGCTCGTGTAAGTGAAAACATTCCAGCTGCAGACATTTTTAGCCAAACAACCAAAAACTGACAGTAACGCAGCAGCAACGGAACCATGTAGATGCAATGGTCTTAAATACATGCACTTACATATATATCACTGCAGCGGTTTGTTTACATGTCTTTGTTTGCCACCATCTTCTAATGAGCTTTGTACAGAAGCTGCTTCTTCGTGATTTGGCATTATTCGTTAACATACAGGCCAGCGTTGATAGGGCGCACTTGTGCTTGGCTGCTGGCTCGCGAAGCCCAAGAAGGAAGCTTAACCGCCTCGACGTTAAAAGTCACGCGGTGCCAGGCAGCGTCGTTGCGCCGTTGCTGTTGGGAGCTTAACGCGGTCATTATCACCCAGCACCGATGCCACCGGCGCGCTGTCAGCATGCCTGGCTCTGCAGTGTAGTGCCACTGTGCATGTATCGGCTCGCTCGGCTTCGTACTTCGCTTGTTCCCCATGGACACACACACACACACACACGTGTGTGTGTGTGTCTGTGAGATATATATATATATATATATATATATATATATATATATATATATATATATATATATATATATATATATTGAGAGAGAGAGTGTTTGCACGGCACTCGTATACTGAACACATCAGAGCCCAGCACGTCGCCGCTCTTGACACCCCGTCGATCAAGCTAGCGCGAGGTCGGCCCGGTTGGATATTGCCTCCCACGAGCTCTCCGCAAATGCAGCTTCTTTCATTTCCCCGCGACGCCATCCGAGTCTCCAGACCTGACCAAGCTGCTTAGCCAGCGCGCACCCCTGCTCGAGCCCACGCCAGCGTTAATGCTTCCCTCTCCTCAGCCGATCGATAAGTTTGGAGACAAACAAACAGTCGGCAAAACAGAGCCTGTCGGCGGAGCCCGTGCCATAAAATCAACAGCGGGGAGGAAGCAAATCAGCGCGCGCGCTAAATAGGCCTCGCTCCGAATCAACAGCCACGAGGCAGCGCAGGGACGCGCCGCACCGCGCGCCGAACGACGCGCAAAGACCAGACAGAGTCAACATCGTTCAGAAATCGCACCAGGCTAAATCAACACTGTGTGCAAATTGACGGGCGACATCAAACACGCCCTCAGATATGACTGAATCAACAAGCAAACCAAAACTGGAAAAAAGTGAGATAAAGCTATTATTAGCTGGAGCCCGCGAAGCGTGCCGGGCACAATCCGCAGTCCTCGCGCGGCACGACGCGGTGTGACGTGAAATACGTGCACACCGTTTGGTTTGGTTTTATTTGTAAACCTGGAAAGATAATCAATGGAACAGCATATATGCGCGCGAACAAAACGAAAAATGAAATAAATAAATAAATAAAATCTTCAGAGAGCAGAAAACAATTGGCACATGGATAACTTAAGCATGACCCTGATTCACGCGCAGTAGGTAAACGCACGCGCTCTCGCGCCTGGTATCCCCGATCAGCGGTCCGGTCAGCGTGACTGGACGGATTAATTAAGTAATTATGCGTACTGTCAAAAACAGGTGGGAGATTGCTGCGAGCTAATGTATATTGGAGTTTTGTGTGAATCCTTATTTTAGTACTAAAATGAGTTAAAATGCAAGTGTTTAACTGTAAAAATGATGTTAATAATCTTAAAATATGGTCCACTGAATTAGGATTTGCCTTGGGATTAAAAAAAAACAAAAAAACAATCCCCCCCCCCCCAGATTTAAAAATAAAACTGGAGAATGGGTCTGACCCTGCAGTGGTGAAGAAACTCTAGCTTGTGATGTTAGGGTTTGTATAGTGGCACTAAGCAAGATCAAGGGTGTTTATCCATAATTAACTTTTATTTTCTTTTGCTGTGTATTAAGCTAATTGCGTGTCTGAAATCTGACCAATGTGCTTTTGCACGAATGAGTATCTTCTGGTTCTGGTTAGTACATGTGTCAGGCAATGTAAGCACACTCTGTTTGTGTGTGTGTCTGTGCGTGCGTGTGTGTGTGTGTGCGCGTGTGTTTAATCGTCTGCTCTGCTGTGATAATGCCGAGGCCTGTTATCAGCTTCATCTTGCCTGAGGACTTAGTGGACACACAGATACACAGAAAGAGCGACACACAAATACAGTCAGGGAGAGGGAGAGCAAGACAGCTCTGCATATCTCTGGCTCACACATTCCTCTCACGATGTAAGGGAAGCAGGGAGACTGTGACAAGCAATGTTCATTTAAACCTCTGACACTGTCTGTCTATGTGTGTGTGTGTGTGTGTGTTGGCACAGTGCTCCATGTGCGTTTAACACTCACTTCTCCAGTGACAACTGTACCAGCTTTCCCAAACACTGACTTCACATTTGATAAACCCCCCCTGCCCCCCTGCAAAGTGCTCAAATCCTCCCTGAAACACAAATAATTTGAACGTGTATTTGAATTATCGCTCATGACCAAATACTTTTTTTTAAAAACCATCATTACGCTGTTCCATGTTAGAAGTTCCGAGCTTCTCCTGGAGGAGGAGGGCAAAAGTATCAGGCCTGGGTTAGCCAATAGGAAAGGGTGTCAGGCCTGGGTTAGCCAATAGGGAAGGGTGTCAGACCTGGGTTAGCCAATGGGGAAGGGTGTCAGACCTGGGTTAGCCAATAGGGAAGGGTGTCAGACCTGGGTTAGCCAATGGGGAAGGGTATTAGGCCTGGGATAGTGAAAGGCCCTCAGAGGAACTTTTTTTTTTGTCTTGTGGCATCAACTATTTCTGGTATGTGGCAGCTGGTTGGTTGAGAGCAGGTAGGTTTGATGAGGGGCAAGAACACAGTTAACGCGCACACACAGGAGAACACAGCTAACACGAGCATTCCTTACCCTTTATCCCCCCCACCCCCCATTCTACTAATTACCACGTTTTTCAAATGCTAAGCTGTGGGAGAAAGTGAGCTAATTTCTACTCTACTGCTTAGAGGGGTGAAGAGTGCAGGGAAGGAACACCTCAGTGAACAGAAGGAGAAGAAAGAGACAGACAGGGAGAGATGGAGTGAGAGAAGAAGAGAAAGAGACAGAAAGAAATGCAGAGAGAGAGAGAGAGAGAAACAGAGGATGGGGGTACGAGATGACTTTCTCTTTTCACAAGTCAGAGAGGCTTTGATGTTGCAGCACGGTGTATGTTTGGACTCAGAGAGAGAGAGAGAGAGAGAGAGAGAGAGAGAGAGAGAGAGAGAGAGAGAGCGCTGGCGTCTGGGGTTGTGTTGGGGAGCAGGGGGGAGATCGTGTTAACGAGACGGCCTCTAAAGAAGAATTAAACACCGAAAGAAAAGAAACACGACCAGCCCTCTCCCACTTAGGCTACTTACAGACCCCCTGCCCACCCCGGTCTTCCCTTCAGTGCTCGCAAAAGGGGTTCAAAGCGCAGATTCTTGGCCGCCGCTTTTTAAAGACGCGGGGGTGTTGGAGGGCCACAAGGGGATCCCAGTTTTGGGGTGGAGGGTGCAGGGGGGAGCCAGGGCTGAATGTGGGCACACTGCAGCGGGGCGTGAATGGGGTGGGCGGGGTCAGAGTCGTCCACGGCGACGCAGGGTCAGAAGTACCAGAGGATTACAAGCTCGCTAAGCCTTTTGGGACTCCTTGTTTTCACTTGTTCTCTCTGTTTGTTGTTTTGCGGCACGGACGGAGGGGAAGAAAAGATTGTGTGTGTGTGTGTGTGTGTGTGTGTGTGTGTGCGTGTGTGTGTGTGCGCGTGTGTATGTGGGGGCCACCGGGTGGGTTTTAGTGTAAAAGGTGGTGGAGCAGAAAGGCAGGTCCACTCGCACCTCCTGTTGGCTGTATTTGAGCTCGCCCCCCCCGAGCGGACCTCCTGCTCCTCGGCGCTGTGAAACCATGTTAAGGTGGCTTTGTGCAGACAAAAGCAACCCGCCTACTGCTTCTCCGGACACCAGCGCAGGAACAAGGGGATTTGAGGCGGCGTGTTTAAACCTGATCCGCTCTCACTTTGATTGGCTTCGGAAGGAAAGCCCCTCACCCTTCGTTGATTAATCAAGAGATTTTCCAACTCCTTCTCACCCTGCTTCGTTCCATCTCTCTCTTATCCAGCATTGCGTGCACACACGCACACACACACACACACACACACACACATACACACACTTGCTCTTTGGCTTTTTCTCTGCCGGCTTTAAAGAAATTTGTGATTTCACTTCTTCATGTCTGATTAAATGTTGAATTTGTGTCACAACACCTACTGATATAACGCCCTGCTCCAGGTGAATATTCTGTGTTCGCTCATGATATTTTGAATGTGTGTGTGTGTGTGTGTGTGTGTGTGTGAGATCCGATAGGTCTTTAGGCCTTAAAGTCATGTTTTTAAAAGTAAAGCTTTGGCTCTAACAAACTGGGAACATTATAAAAGAGGGTAAATGGTGAAAAATTAATTGAGAAAGAGATCACACGATGCTGAAGAATGAAGAGAGGAACGTAGCGACATGCTGCGGAACTGCCTGCAGTGTTAATTTGGAAACACGTTCTCAACAAAAGAGTGTGATTTTACACGACCAAAATAAAGCCCAGAAAGACTGGGAGCAAACAAAAGAGTGGGTGTCATCTGTTTATCTCAGATAGGCTTACGATAGGCTCAGCTAGGCTTTCATTAACAATCCCTGAGGTTCCTGGTGATACGTGTTTATTCAAGTGTAAGTTCTCTGTTTAACCCTTTGAGCAAATGAGTCACATCAGTGTGTTTGGCATGCCTCATAGTTTCGTTAGTCATGAAATCTTAATCATGCGCTGGCTGTTGTGTGAAATACGCTAGCCATCGTGTCCAGCGATATCTAACAATCAACATGTGGGCTTAAGTTTGTAATTCATTAAACACTCAGACATGAAAGAGAACTAAAACCTGTCCTGAAAACTTTAGTAGCCATCTAACAATTTCTAGATCTACTCAGTACCCTAATGTTTACTAAAGGAGTTTGATAATGCCTGCCAACTATCTATTGTGTCTGTGTGGTGAGAGACTGAGAGTGTATGTTTCATATACATGTAATTAACATTTCAGTGAATTACACAAGGGTTCCACACAAACAGACTGTGGGGTCACTGCACTTATCATCTCTCTCTCTCTCTCTCTCTCTCTCTCTCTCTCTCTCTATATATATATATATATATATATATATATATATATATATATATATATATATATATATATATACATACACACAATTATTAGCCAAGCGACAACTTTCGAACCGGCGACACTGCCCGCGCGCCGACTGTCACGTGGCGTGTTACGTGTCCGGGTTCCTCCTTCGGCCTCGCGCAGGGCTCAATTAACTGCT
>NW_027658595.1:2500-5000 GCF_041902795.1 Electrophorus electricus | reverse complement strand
CACACATAATAATCATTACAGAGGACGGGGCACAGAAGATAAGGAAGGAGGGAGGGGGGAGAGAGAGAGAGAGAGAGAGAGAGAGAGAGAGAGAGGGTGTTAGCAGACGCAGAATGAGAGGGAGTGTGAAAATTTATCACCACTCGTATAGTCCTGCTAGTGGTTGGGGGTGGGTAATAAAATTATATTCCTGAGTATTTGTCGGGAAAGAGGCTGCTGTGGTTTGGTTAGAAGGGATCAGTCCTTATTAGGTTTACAAAAAAACTAAACCAGCAGTACATGTGATGAATGAATTAGTCTTTTTTAAGTGAAAATGACTGGATTGTTTTTAAAAAGTGACACAAAAGATTAAGACACTGTAGTATATATATAATATGTAATATATCATATGTAATATATATGTCATGAGACATTTGCTGTCAAATGGAATAAATACTTAATTTATGGGACTTAAATATGAAGGAAATTGAAGCCCTCTCATCAGATTCATTATTCAGTACCACATATTTAACAGCCAGGATTCATGTTATGGTTTGATCTTTATAAGAGCTGAAGTTTTACCCTCTTAGCACTCTGAGGCCCATGTTTACATTTATTTTGTGCAATCAGACGCCAAACCAAACCTCTGTAGAAAGAACGACGTCTACAGATTCATCTCCCTACAGAATCGCAAGTTGAGCTCTCATCTGGCTCCCTCTCTGGCATGTGCGCCCCTTGGAATCCCTGCGGATTCCCGAGGAATCCCCTGCTTTCCGGAGCGGCGTCTTCGGGGGCCCGGCGCGACCTCTGACCCCTCCGACCCCGCCCGCGTTATCAGGGAGTCGGCTAAGCCCTCTAATCCTGGAGCTGCTGCCGGCGTTTCTTCCCCTGGAGATGCTGCTATCTGCCCGGGTGAGAAGATCTGTGTCGGACAGATACTGGAGTGGACGGAGGGGGGGGGGGATGAGGAGAGGAGGGGCTATCACAGCGGCTGCGTTATAAGCGCCAGACGATGGCAGGTTAACCCATCTGACCCAGACACACACACACACACACACACACATGCACGCAGACATGAGTGTCGAGTGCCTGTAGATCAGAAGCAGTTATAATTCAGCCTTATCTGGAGAGTCAGGACTGTTTACTCGGTGGGGGGGGGTCTCCTTCTGCCCAGGCTGCCCGCACCCTTACTGGGCTTGGACATCGGCACCTCCCTGCTCCAGGTTTGCCCACTCAACACGATGGACGTTAAACTGGACTCAAGGTGGACGCAGGCGTCCCATAGATCAACAAACAAGAGACGTCTGTTGCGTCTCAGTTTAAATGAGTGTAATTGGAATTTTATGTCCAGAATCTAAAATAAACCATAATATTTATATCTGAAGAAAGGCAATATAATTTGCAAAATTATTCACACATAAAAAACATTAAAAACACTGACTTCCCAAGTATTCACCCCCTTTTGTTGTGAAAACACCTAAATTACTTCTGGTGTAAGCAATTATCATCATAAGTCCCTAATTATTTGAAAAGAATCCAACTCTGTGGAATTGAAGCGTTATGTGGTCTCAGTTTAAATGCACATTGTCCTAGAAGGTATCCGAGTTTGACAGCATACACAAAAATCATGATGACCAAGTCACCCTCAAAGCAAGGGTGTGGTTTGATAAACACACACAAAAAGGCTCAGTACTAGATCAGTACCACATCATAGGCTAACATCAGTACCAGATGACACATCATAGGATAACATCAGTACCAGATTACACATCATAGGCTAACATCAGTACCAGATTACACATCATAGGCTAACATCAGTACCAGATTACACATCATAGGCTAACATCTCCTTTTCTGTTATACTCTCTGCAAATATATAAGAAAGAATAAAAATTTACTTTCCATTAATAATTCTTAATTTTTTGGCCTGTCAATTTTTATTTAACCCCTCCTGCTTCTCCTTGTTGTATATTTGCATGTTGTGTATATTTGTTGTATTTAATTGGCTGCACTTTGTACTGTATTCTTGAGGTCTTGAAAAGCACATTCAAATAAATTGTATTATTATTATAGATATCATGATAATATCTATAATATTCTTTTCCATGATAATCGTGTAGTGAAATAATAATAGTGACAGCCCTATATGAAGGCAAATTCAGGGCAATCATTTAATAAATATGTTCCGGTCTACAAGACAGCTGAGACTGGGAAGGAGGTTCACCTTCCAACAAGACCACGGCCTTAAGCGTGCTGCCAAAACTAGACAGGACGTTCAGAATCAAGAAACTCAGTGCATTACAGTGGCGCAGTCAAAGCCCAGACTGCAATCCCACTGTGATTCTGTGGCGAGATCGGAAAAACCGCCGTTCGGTGTTGGCCTCCGCTCACAGAGGTTAAACAGTTTTGCCTGGAGTGACGGGCTGAAACATCAGGATCTGGAGGCACAAAGCCACCTGAAGAACATCCAACAAAGACCTGCCACTGGACCTGCAGCAAAAGGTGGTAAGAACAAGTAGTG